>NC_143256.1:50402523-50672866 GCF_984573655.1 Nuphar pumila
AAAAGGGTTAAAATCAGTATTTGAAATTCAAGATCTTTGAAAATAGGGTCTCAAGCGAACTGGAACTCCGGGTTAGAGTCCTGAACTCTTAGGACTCTGAGATTTTAGATTTTAAAAGCCAAATGAAAGAATTTTCAAAAGATTTTATCAAGAAATGATGAAATAAGTCAGAAAACACAGTCAGGGTTAGACTCCTAACTCGACCAAACTCTAAAATAGAGTCCTGAACTAACTGGACTCTGTGAAATGACCTAGATTTCGAAAGCAAATGGAAAAGATTGAAAATGGAAGTAAAACTGACCTCAAAACAGACTCCTGACCGGATCAGGACTCTGAGACAGAGTCCTGATCGGACTGAAACTTTCAAAATTTTGAGAAATTTGATGAATAGAGGAATTCAGAAGCGACACCACCTCAATGGGTCTCATCTGTGACTTGAAATCGATTAAAATTTGAATTTGAAATGAATTCAGATTGTTTCCTTGAGAAAATATTTCGAAATATAAAGTCTTGGGGTTGGAAAATGACAGAGTATTGAATAAAAACCCAGGTTTTGAAATTGATTTTGAAATAAAGCTTTAAAATTCAAATCTGGATTGATTGTTTTGAAATAGGAGTGCTGGATCTCGAAAATGAGATGCAATGACATGCAATGCTATGCAATGACATGCAATGCTATGCAGAATACATGCAATGACATGCAATGATCTGTAATGACTTATGAAATGGACAAACACTGGATGAAGGTAAAAATTTGGTGTGTTTACAGCCCCCCTTATTTTCAAGTTTTTGCAAAGAGGGGGTTTTTAATAAAATTTTGCTAAAAAAGTGCTTTTCATAAAACTCGATTTTAAAAAAGGGTGCTTTTTAGGAAGCTATTTTTGTATTTTTTTCTTTTTTTCTATTTTCTTTTTTTCTTGACATTTTCTATATTTTTTTGTATTTTTTAAGACAAAAACTCTAAAAACTAAGGAATTTAAACTAATTTTGAAAAATTTCAAAATATTTACAAAAGAAGAGTTTTTCTGAAAAATCAGGGTTATCTTGGGGAAATTTCTTCAGAAAATGGGTTCGGATCCAGGTTTTGAGAAAATGTTCAAGTTTTTAAAACTCGAATTGAGAAATACAACGTGATGGATCCAAACGGATGTCGGATGGACTGTCCGAGCTATTTAAAAACTATTTTTGGTATTTTCTATAATTTTAATTTAAAAGTTGGACAACGAGACTCAGATTTTGATCTTGACAATGGATCCGCATCCGAAATCAAGTTAGATATATAAAATGAATTTATTTTCAGTAAAACTTGAGAAATGAACTGGAATTTAGATTTAAAATGTGACTCAATTACTCAAAAATGAAATCAGGGGCAAAAAGAGAATATTTAAAAGATTTTGAAAAATTTGGGGTGTTCACAGTCTGAGCACAGGCTCAGACCAGCTGGGGTGGCCTCTGTTTGTGCCCAGGACACTCCGAGTGCTGGAAGAGCACTCAGGTGGTCTGGTTGCGCTGGCGCCCATGCGCCATGCACTGGCGCCCTTGTGGCGCTGGCCCTTCTTAGCAGGCGCAGGCTACTGCGCTCTGCACCCTTTCGTTGGTGCTAACCGCACCTTTGCTGGTCTGGACACCCCTGTCCAGACCAGTACTCAGAACCCTGCATTGGACCTAGGCCTGTACCAGACCTGAGTCAGTTGGTTGCGCATCTGAACCGAATTTGGTTCAGGTGGCGCGCTTAGACATGCATACGGGACCGAATGTCCAGACTTGCTGTCAGCGTTTTGAGGACAATCTGGTCCTTTGGCATGGGTCCAGGTCTGTACCGGACCTGTACCCAGCCTTGTGGCACCTGAACCGAGCCCGGTTCAGGTGGTGCGTCATGGACGCAGACTTGGGCAAGTCTGGACCGAATGTCCAGACTTGCTGCCAAGTATTTCGAGACCCCATGGTCCAGTTGCATGGGTCTGGACCTTTGTCCAGACCAGTGGGTCGCTAAGTTAGCGTGGCAGCAGCACTTATACGGAGTTTTTGGGAGGCCTCGCTCCCGAGTTGCACCTAGATACGCGGCTGCAGCACTTTGACTGCAATAGGGTTAGTATGTGTTGCGGTTTTGGGGCCAAGGCGTGGCCTTAGTTGCAGCCGGTTTATGAGGTTGCTGCAGCAGTTTGGGGCAGCGAGTGGTCGGGTCCCACCCTGGTTGCTTCGCGGTTTTTCCCGTAGTATGGCGGTTTGGTTAGTTGTACATCTTAAATGCACGACAAGGCTGCCACATCATCTTTTTGCAATGATTCTTCTTGACGCCGCCATGGTAGCAAAAGGATATTGTTAGATATATATTTATCATGCGTATGATGACACTTTACTTATGTCGTGTACGTGCATCGTAGTTAGCACTTTACGCAATTATGTGGTTCGCAAATATGTAAAGCAAATCAACACTTATGAAATGATTTGATTCAATGAAAAACAAGGAAAACCGCGTGCTTATTGGCTCTTGCATGAAATCAGAATTATTAGAACGCACTAGTTTGACAATTTGAACACTACGTCTCTCTTTAAGTGTTTATGACACTTGGCACTTTCACCTTCTCGATGCACATGGCTCTTGTTATATAGTTATGGAAATTCTCGAATTTAAGAGTTAGCTTTGGGAAAAGGCACATGACTATGACGGAGTATGTGTTAAACATGATAATAATTCATGTATCCATGTCGTAGAACTCCTTGGTGAGTTATTTCGGCTATAAACCCACCTCTTGAGACGAGCTCATTAATGATAACAACGTAATGTTATTCGCACTTTTTTTGCTAAAGTGCACCTCGTTTGATGTATGTTCTAGAGAGGCCTTGCCTTAATTAATCAGTTGACGAAGTGTTCCTTATTGCAATTACGCTTGGTTCCTCTCTTTAAATGAACAAAATTGTATCACTGCAATACACGTATGCATACCCTGTTTGAGTTAGTTTACCATGGATAAATGTTTTTAACTGTCTCATCTTAATGCACATTGCTTTGGAATGTTACATTGCTTGTTCTCGTACTTGTCACAGAATGCACATGTACGTTCACACACACCTGTGCTTTGTTGGCCTAATTCGTTTAATTGCATTTAATTATAAAGCATGCTATCACTCGATTGTTGTCAATTATTGTTTCATACGCACTCTTTACTGCCTCTTACTTGCTTATGTTATGCTTATTCAATTATTGCAAATAAATGATAATGCTATGAATTATTGCAAATGGATTATCGTGGTTGATTTCTCACCAGCTCGCAAGAGTACTGACCCCGTTTTATGGGGATACAGGTGTTTTCTTCTAGGCATGCGATGAAGCTCGATGTGCAGCAGAGGACTGAACCCACACTTCTAGAACGTCGAGGATCTTGGCAGAGTTTTTGTAAAGGGAAAATGGTTGTACTATTTGTAAAATGTATTAATAAAAGTTGTTTCATAAATGTTGTTGTTTCACCCCTGTGACCCGCCCAGGGTTTTCCACTTGTTTTCCCTTTTTGGTACTTCTGCATTTGCGCAATGTTTTCAAAAAAAAAAAAAGTTTACCCCAAAAATCCAAAGGATTTTTATTTTCCATGTCGGAAATCCTGGGGCGCCACAGACCTGGTATCAGAGCAGTGTTTTTGAAAGGTGTTTCAGAAGTGTGGTTCAAGTCTCTACACGCATCGACCATAGCACTGTAAGTATGCCTAATTCAGTAGAATAGTATTTCTGTTGTTAAATTGCTTCTTCTGCATGTTTAGATAAATCTGTGTGCTTTTCGGGTGTCGTTCGATGCGAGACACGATTTTGTGTTTAAGCCTTGTAATTTTGGCTTAAGATATCGATTGTCGAAACAAAGGGGTTTGTTTATGCTTGTGGATATAGTTTCCCAAGCTAATTCGAGTCGACTTCTGCGAGAGCTGAGGTTCTTGACTGAGACCTAGCGAACTACTTGCGTAGTTCGCCCTTCTCGTTCCACATTGTGTTGGTGGAGACGATTGAAGAATTGTAGTGATGATCGAACTTTTATCCTCATCGTATTGAAGGCGATGTAGTTTGATGAGAATTGTCGTGTGAGGCTCTAAGCGAGTATTTTCCCTCCTCCAATTTCGTTGGAATTGTTCGTAACCCTGTCTTTGACGAAGGGTATCTTTTCAGATATGACATGTTTGGACAGAAGGCTAAAGCCTTGTCTGTGCCAGTTGAGCCTCTGTGTATCCCGTTGGAGGATACTGTTGATCCCCAGTTGTTCTTGGTGATGAGAACCCCTACGATGTTTTGCCGAAGCATGTTGCTTTTGTGTTGCCGGTGATGGCGTTTGACTCCTGAGAGGGTCGTATTTTGGGGATGGCATAACACCGATCTTCAGGGTGTTGCTCTTGAGAGAGCATTGTGGGGATTTTGTTTTCCCAACCACAGTCGCACGGATTGTGGTGAGTTGGCTCAGGTGGTGATTCCTGGTAGTGCCAATAATGCCGTTAGAGGGGTAACTCTTAAGCGATGTCGTTAGAGTAGTGATTCTCTAACAATGCCATCAGGGTGGTGATTCCCTGATGATGCCATTAGGGTGGTGATGCTCTAATGATGCTACTGGGGTGGTGATTCTCCAGTAATGCCGTCAGGGTGGTGATTCTCTGATGATGCCATTAGGATGGTGATTTCCTAATGATGTTGCTGAAGTGGTGATTCTTCAGCAATGCCGTTAGAGTGGTGATTCTCTAACGATGCCATCAGGGTGGTGATTCTCTGATGATGTCATTGGGGTGGTGATTCCCTAATGATGCTACTGGAGTGGTGATTCTTCAGTAATGCCGCTAGGGTGGTGATCCTCTAGCGATGCCATTAGAGTGGTGATTCTCTAATGAAGGTCATTGGAGTGGTGATTCTCTAGTGACACCGTTGGAGTGGTGACGCTTCAGCGATGCCGTCAGGGTGGTGATTCTCCAGTAATTCCATTAGGGTGGTGATTCTCTGATGATGCCATTAGGGTGGTGATGCTCTAATGATACTGCTGGGGTGGTGATTCTCCAGTATTGCCATCAGGGTGGTGATTCTCTGATGATGCCATTAGGGCGGTGATGCTCTAATGATGCTGCTGGGGTGGTGATTCTCCAGTAATGCCGTCAGGGTAGTGATTCTCTTACGATGCCATCAGGGTGGTGATTCTCTGATGATGCTGTTAGAGTGGTGATTCTCTAACGATGCGATTAGGATGGTGATTTCCTAATGATGCTGTTGAGGTGGTGACTCTTCAACAATGCGGTCAGGATGGTGATTCTCTGACGATGCCATCAGGGTAGTGATTCTCTGATGATGCCATTAGGATGGTGATTTCCTAATGATGCTTTTGAAGTGGTGATTCTTCAGCAATGCCGTCAGGGTGGTGATTCTCTGATGATGCTGCTAGGGTAGTGATTCCCTAACGATGATATGATTAACGATGTTATGATTAACGATGTCATATGAATGATGTTTCTCCTTGTTTTGTTGTGTTAGAGTGGTGATTCTCTAACGCTTGTCGTCTAGAATGGTGACTTTCTAGCGATAGTGAACTTGTATGGTGTCGCTTGAGGTCATTCGTGGAACGTGTTTATATGTCGTGTTGCTGCACGATTTTGCTTGAATTATGTGTAGTGCACCCGATAATTCTTGAATGATTGCTGCGATTATCGTTTAGCGAGCATAGTTGTCAGACCTGTCGATTAATTATTATGTCTTTTTGTCATGATAGATGACTTGGAAGACCAGATGAAACAATATTATGGGCACTGTAAACAACCTTGCAGAGGTTGTGCAACAGCAAGTGGTTGTGATGCAACAGATGGGTGTGAATCTTTAGCACGTAGCCCAAAGTGGGCAGAACAAAAGTACGGTTACCTATAATCATTTCATGGAATTGGATCCTCTTGCTTTTGAGAGTAAGACAGACCCTGAAGCTGCGAAATCGTGGATACATGAGATAGAACGTATTTTTCGTGTTTTGGATGTCCCAGAGGAACAAAAAGTGAATTTTGGTACTTATCGTTTGAAAGACCACACTGAGAAGTGGTGGGACACGATCTCTTCAGTTAAATTCAAAGACATGGATGTTACGTGGGATGAATTTGTTGAAGTTTTTAACTCCGCATATTTTCCGAAGCATGAACGAAGTAAGAAGATGCAGGAATTTCTGGATCTGCAACATGGAACAATGACCCTGTCTGACTATATTACAAAGTTTCGTTGTCTGGAGCGATATTGTATGAATGTTTATGTCGCGGAGAATGATCGAGCAATGAAGTTTGCTCATGGATTGAGGCCTACTCTGAGAACCAAAGTGTTCACTAGCGGGCCAAAGTCGCTCGAAGAGGCTATTGAGGTAGCTACTCTATTGGACGAAGACCAAGCCGAGCAACAGACTCATATTTTCGTGATTACGAGTGAGATGAATCCTAGTAGGACGGAGTCCTCGCTACCTACTAGAGAGCGGAAGTGTCAGAAAGTATAGCAGAACCGCCGGCAAAGGCAATCCCATCGATTGAATGTCCAGCGAAAGTGTCGACGATGCAACGAAGATCAGGCTTTTAGAACTTATCCTTTCTACGATGGCAAGTGTTTCAAGTGTGGACAACCGGAGCATATTGCCAAGTTCTGTCCAAAGATATCTACAAGAGACTTAGTTGTTGCCGACTAGGCACTGTCAGAAGAGATCTGACCATTTTGTCGTTGTTTGATGTTTTGTGATTTCGCAGACGAAATCCTTTTTAAGGAGGGTAGGATGTAAGACTCGTGAAATTTTTTGAAGAATTCACTGTTTGCATAGAGTTGATATATGTATACTTTCGTGTGTTTATGATTCATAGCACATAATTAGATATAATTTGATTATGCTTTTGTTATCATCACAAAATTTTTACTTTTTGCAAATCAAACTGACCTTTGAAAAAGTTTTTGAAAATAACTCGCCTCCGTTTTAAAATGCGGGATAATTCCGAAGAATGGGACTCGCCTGTCGGTACGAGGTTCAACCCTTCCTGGCGCCTTTACCAGGGGTAATTGGACCAAGGATCAATTGTATGCTTAACTTTGCTCAACTTGTCTAAATCATATTCTATTTCCTAAATGCACAAAGAATCAGGCATGTGCTATGAATTTCTAAAAATGCATATTTGAAAACATGATGTTTGCTTTGAATATTTGAAAATATTTGGAGGTTCTTGGAAAAGATAACACTTGGAAAATCATGAACTTAGTGAGAGAATATTTTTGAGGAAAGTGAAAATCGATTTCTGAAGAATTCCAGTGTTTTATGAAAATCGATTCTGAGAAATTTGGAATAACTTTGGAAAAACTTGATTTCTCTGAATTCAAACTTTGAAATTGAATATATAACTTGGAGAATCGAATTTTGAACTTTGAAAAATACTTGAAATATCATTTGAAAACTTAGAGTTTTAAGAAAATTGATTTCTGGATAAGACTTAGAAAATTCTGAGAAAATCGATTTCTCTGAATGGGAATTGGAATTTGCAAATGAATGAAATGAGTGAATATGGATTTGAAAGACTTTATTTTGAGGAATTGAGAAAATCCTTTTGTATTTTTGAGAAATGCAGTGCATTTTTGAAGTTAGCCTAAGAGTGTAGGCTGAATGTGGCTAATACGAAGATTACAAATCTATGTCTCATTCGTGTTCTGACTATGGCCATAAATACAAATTCCACCAAGTTTTTCAACTCCATAAGATCTAGTGCACGTGCCATTCATGTAGACCATAGTGAGTTGGTAAAAATAAGCATGAATTGGCATACATAGTAGTTATATATCAGAGCTTAAAACTATATGCAATACATCCTATTCTATGCAGGAATTGAAATTCTTATTCCAAAATTAATTACAATTTACATCACTAATCAAATTTAAATACAGAAAATAAAGGAAAATAAAGTCTTCAATGTTCCTGTAAAATTAGAAAACTTGTTAGTGAAGATATGTTGGCTTTTCTAGATTTATCCAGCAATATCTGGAAATTACTGGATTTTGCTAGATATAAGCCATTTTCCATATGATTCCCTTATATAAACTTAATAAAATATGAAATAAGATATAATGAATATGAAAATGAGATTTGAAAATTCGAAATTGGGGTCAAAATGACCAAAATACCCATGATAGCAAGACTATGGCCTTGAAATCAGGGTTTTTAGAAAGATATTTTATAAAATGCAAGTTTTGAAATACAAATAATGATAAATTAACTTAAATATGATATGACATGATTAAAAATGAGAAAATTAGGGTTTAGAATTTCGAAATTGATGTCAAATGACCAAATTGCCCGCTGATAGCAAGACTATGGCCTTGAAATCAGGGTTTTCTGAAGTAGATTTTGGTAAAACTTGGGATTTATGATTGAAATAAACACAAAATCAAATATGAAACAGCCTAATTCAATTCTAAACATGAACAAACCCTAAAAACACACACTTATGCACGAACATCAAGAAATATCACAAAAATTGTGATTTTGGTAGTGTTTCGGGATCCTACGGGGCCCTATTTTGCAATTTGATCAATTTAGGCATCAAACGGATTCCAAATTTCATAAAAATTGGTACCTGCACCTGTTATGTCCCTAAAATCATATTGAAATCATAAAAATAATTTTTTGACATTATTGTAATCCAAAAATTGCATTAAAACCCTAAAATATGCTATTTTTGACCTAGGTCACAAACCAGTTTCAGAGTTAGACCCGAATTAGGGGTCAATTCTTCATGAAAACTTATGAATTTTTACAGAGGCAAACTAGACATAAAAACAGAGGCTTTCCTTTTTTACTGATTTGAAAAAGCATCTCCGGTTAGGGAGAAACCCTTCCGGCAATCTGAACGAAACTATAACAAATCTAACAGGGGTTAAAACAACTACTTCGGTTTGAAAATACAGAAATAAATAACAAACCTAATAAAAAATTTCTGCAATTTTAGCAGTAAATAGTAGACAAAAAAATAATGAAACTCCTTTTTTACAGATCATGAATCGGATCTGTGGTTTCAAACCTATGGTCATTACAAGTCTGATTAGGGTTTTGGCAAACCCTAACGAGTTTTAAATTTAAAATCAGACTTTCTGTCAGAGGAAAAATACTAAACAGAGGCCAAGAATTACCAAAATTTCACAGTAAATAGATCATCTCAACACTGATCCACATCACTTTACGGATCTCAAATCGGATATCAGATGAGAAAAATAACATAACAGCAAGTTACCTCTTGGATTTAAATAACGATTTTAAAGATTTAAAATCACGGTTTGATATCTGATTTTTCTGACAAGGTTCCCGAATCCCAAAACATCCAAATTTTTTACAGTAGTTTACTGACATATCCCTGTTTCACATATTAAAAAATCATAAATTTACAGTTTGTCCTTCAATACGAAATAACATATTCTTTGTTGATCCATGCTTAAAAACACACAGAAATTTAATGAAATCTAATAAACCATGCATTAATTAATGAAAACAATAAGGAAAATAGTAAACAGCAAAACGAAATTGATTTCTATGTTAAAACACATGTAATAAACATAACTAAGTAAAAAAAAAAAAAACAGGGAATCCATGGCTGGAATTTGATTTTACCTTAAAAAGCATGGATTTGACCCATTTAACGGGTAAATCGCATGTTTTAATGGTTAAGAACATGAAAAACCACACAATAATCGATTCTAATGGATTAGAATCCCTGGAAAAACATCAAAACAGAGTTAGATCATCTTCTTGAACCTCTCTTGAGGTTCTTGGACTTGAATCCATGGTTTAATCCATGTAATATATGGAGCCAATGGTTAAAATTGATTTAAACCATTAAAAACATTAAATAAAAAGCTAAAAATTAAAAAAATAATTACCTTGAGGTTGCTGCAATGGAGGAAGGGCTGGAAAGGAGAGAGAATCTCCAAGAATTGTTAAAGAGGTGAATGGAAAAATCGACCCCCTATGGGTCTCAATTTATAAAAAAAAATTAGGTTTTGAAAATTGACAATTTTGAAAATTTTGGAATCTCTAAAGGGGGGGGGGGGCGATTTTTGAGTAGAGTTACCTAACTACCCCTAGCCTAGATTATCCTAATTAATTCCTAATTAACCCCTAGCTAAACCTAAGAATCCCTCAAATGTGGCGCCACTTGGCATTTTTCCACATTTGGGTTTTTAAAGTTTCAAAAACCTCTAAAAACACTAGTTTAAAAACCAAACTTTTAAAAATGAGTTTTCGAAATAGATTTTGACTCTTCTAAACTTTTAAAACTAACCAAGACACTGACTAAGCCTTGACTAACCCTGACTTTCTCAAATGTGGCTCCACCCCGAGTGGGCCCTACTTGAGCTTTTCAAAAAGTGATTTAAAACTTGAAATTGAGAGAATTTTCAAAAGATTTCCAAAAGTAAGCTTGAAATTAAAAGTTTTGAAATGGCATAGGATTCCAACTGGGTTAGAACTCTTCTGGATGTGGCGCCAACTGAGTGGGCCCACATCAGGTTTTGAGAAGTTTGAAATCATCACTGAAAATAACTTTGAAAAGAGGTTAAAATCAATAATTGAAATTCAAAATCTTTGAAAATAGAGTCTTAGGCGAACTGAAACTCCGGGTTAGAGTCCTGGATTTTTAGGACTCTGAGATTTTGGGTTTTAAAAGCCAAATGAGGGAGTTTCTGAAAAGATTTTATAAAAAATGATGAAATAAGTCAAAAATTACTGTCAGGGTTAGACTCCTAACTCAATCAAGACTCTGAAATAGAGTCCTGGATTAACTACACTCTACAAAATGACCTAAATTTTAAAAACAAATGGAAAGAAACAAAAACGGAAGTAAAAACAAACTTCAAAACACACTCCTGACTGGACCAGGCCTCCAGGACAGAGTCCTGATCGGACCAAAACTCTAGATTTTTTTGGTATTTTCTGAAAAACAGATAAAAGAACTTGTCAAAATAGTGAAAACAATAACAAATATTGGAATAAAACAGAGTTCTGATTCAACTAAGACTCTGAGGACAAAGTCCTAATAGAACTAGGACTCTCAGATTTTTGGATTGTTTGAGAAAACAAATGAGAGAATTTAAAAAAAACAATTAAAAACAGGATGAAATTGAAGTTTTGGTTCAGAGTCCTGATCTGATTAGGACTCTAAGAAAGAGTCCTGATTCGATCAGAACTCTAAGAATTTTGGTTTTCTGATAAGCAAATGATGAAATTTGGGCAAAGCTTTTGAAAACCAGTGAAAATGAAGTGAGAAAATCAATTTTGGATAGAGTCCTGATTCGATCAGGACTTTGAGAATAGAGTCCTGATTTGATCAGGACTCTGGGATAAAACCTCAGAATTTTGAAATTCTTTGATAAAAGTACAATAGTTTTGGTAGATTGAAAGATTTCTCAAGGATTCTCTCAAAATTGAAATCAGGATCAGAGTCCTGATCCAACTAGGACTCTCTGAACAGAGTCCTGTTTTGACTAAAACTCTAAGTTTCTGACTCATTTTGAAAGATTTTAAAAGATTTCATTAAAAATAGATAAAAAAGCTGTAAAAGATTAGAGTCCTAATCCGATTAAAATTCTGAAGAAGAGTCCTGATCCAACTGGACTCTTGAAGAAGAGTCCTAATCCAACTAGGACTCTGAAATTTTTGGAGATTTTTGACAAGTAAAGGAATCCAGAAGCGACACCACCTAAATGGGTCTCATCTCAGAATTGAAATCAGTTGAAAATTGAGTTTAAAACAAATCCAAATTGTTTTCTGAGCAAACATTTCAAAATATAAGGTCCTGAGGGTTGGAAAATGACAGAATGCTGATAAAAAACCCAGGTTTTAAAATTGATTTCGAGAAAAAAGTTTTTAAAACTCAAATCTGGATTAATATTTTGAAAACAGGAATGCTGGTTCTCGAAAATGAGATGTAATGACATGCAATGGTATGCAATGACACATGAAATATATAAACACTGGATGAGGGTGAAAATTTGGGGTGTTTACAGATCCCCCTCTTTGCTACTATGCCGGTTGAAAGATGAGCTTAGTGGCAAAGAAAAACACACCAAAGTTGGGCTATATAAAAAAAATGCCCCAGTTAGGAGAATCTAACCGGGTATGAAAGAATTAATTCAGATGATGATCATGATAGGTATGGGATGGAGAATAAAGAACAAAGAATGACCTCATCGAAATGAGGCTTAGGCTTAGTCCTTAACCTGGATGGGATGGGAAATGAAATACCTCATGGAAAAATGAGGTTCAGGTTTAACCCTTAACCATAAAGGGGACGATACCTCGTGGAAAAATGAGGCTCAGGCTTAACCCTTAACCTAAAAGAGGACGATACCTCGTAGAAAAATGAGATTCAGGTTTAACCCTTAACCTGAAAGGGGACGATACCTCGTAGAAAAACGAGGTTCAGGCTTAACCCTTAACCTGAAAGGGGACGATACCTCGAGAAAAAACGAGGTTCAGGCTTAACCCTTAACCTGAAAGTGGACGATACCTCATGAAAAAATGAGGCTCAGGCTTAACCCTTAACCTGAAAGGGGACGATACCTCATGGAAAAATGAGGTTCAGGCTTAACCCTTAACCTGAAAGGGGACGATACCTCATGGAAAAATGAGGCTCAGGCTTAACTCTTAACCTGAAAGGGGACGATACCTCATGGAAAAACGAGGCTCAGGCTTAACCCTTAACCTGAAAGGGAACGATAAATGGAATCCTCAAATGAAGAAACCATGATGGGACCTTCGAATTTTGCACAATAAATCCGAGAGGGGTTTGCAAAAGGAAGAAAGGGGGTTCTCTAAAGCTTGAAAAGGGTTTGATCTTGGGCGTCTCATCGCTGAGACTGAATGGCTTTTAAGACAAATGACCTTTTTTGCAGAAAATTCAGGTTTAACCCTTAACCGGAACGGGAACTGTCTATGGTGGGACAATGGGGAGCACAGGGAAGTGTGTGAATCTGAGAGCCCAGACACTCAGATTAAAACAAGAAGGGAAGGATCTTGGACAACTCCCATCATCCGATCCTAAAAGGGATAACAACAACGCATGGATACATCAAAATAGACATCAAGTTCTCACTTCATGTCAGGATAACTTGAAAAGATTGCCAATAAGATAAAGATTGTAGTTAATTCAAGAATGATAAGCACATATATATATGAAAAATATTCCCTCTTGTCTACTTGAAGTATTACCTCTAACTGGACTCAACTTCGTAGAATCAAGATTCGAATTCGAATATCATTGCCATTGACTTTCTTTCGAGGAAGCTATCAATTTCCTTGATATGGACAGAAAAGAATGTATTCTTGATATTGCGAGAGCTATTGGTAAAAGAATATTGATAAAAGAATTTCAAAAAATCAAAAGAGATTCTTGATAGATTCAACAGTCTGATATCCTAGGATTCTTTTCTCATGATGATCTTTCTGCACTCTCTTTTTAATAGAATTGGAGCTCTCTTGGATTTTTCGAGAATTACATCATCCTTCATTTTGGAGATGTCCTGACTTTTCTCTCTTCTTTTTTTTTTGGGAAGGGTACGTCACAAACTCCTTCATCTCAGAGATGTTTCGATCCTTCTTTTCTCTCAGGGATTATATTGACGGTTATTGGCTATTTGGTTGAAAATCTCTTGGTGATAGCAGAAATTAAATACCTTTTAGGGATTGTCGGGAGGTTCATCGCATATGCCTTCATCTTGACAATGCTTTGGACTTTCCCTGGAAGGATCCGTCACAAACTCCGTCATCTTGGAGATGATCCAAATCTTCTTTGGCCCCGGGGGTCTACTCGCTTAATTTGCCTTCATCTTGACGACAATTGATCCCTTTTGCAGATATTTAATTGCAGCTTAGGTGATTGAGGAGATATGGAGATTGAGTGGATTTTTCTGTATCACCCGGGATATTTCGACTGTTTTAATTTCCCAAGAATAATCTTTAAAAGTGTGCCATTGACTGCGATCAATATCGACCACTCATGGCTTTGCAACAACATTGAATTTTCTTTACCGACTATATCGCGGATTTATTCTTCATCCTTTTGGTTGGCCAATAGAAAGATTTTGAATTTTGAATCCTTTTTCACAAAAGCTTTGTCCTTTCGGAAGTAATACTGAAGGTATTCTCAGGTACAATTTTATGCGATAAAGATTTTGAAATCAACAACTATTTTTCATGGCAAATTGGCAAAATATTCCTGAAATCCTTGGTGAAAGAAATCACTTGAGATCTAAATGACCTATCCGTGGCTAGATTCTCCTCTCCTTTCCCCAAAAGAGAGACTCAGGCTTGACCCTTACCTGAATGGGTAATAAAGAAGATACGCCTCTCTTTCCTAAAGAAGAGATGTTTGCAAAACGAACTTTCGAAGAGAAATAAAGTTTTCGTCAAAACTCCCTACTTCTAGGCTTCTCTTATGGAAAGGGGGCCGCTAACAAAGGTTAAAAGGATATCATAAAGAAACGAGTCCATCACACTCTCCCTGGAAAAAGGGTCCTCGACGATGGGGGTGGCCTAACAAAAGACATTCAGGATTACAAGGATGACCAGCTTCCGTCGAAACTCTCCCTGGAAAAAGGGTTCCTTGTATGACAATAAAGATTGTTTTGCAAACTGTTTGTGAAGCACGAGTCCCTTCAAACTCTCCCTAGAAAAATGGGTTCAACGAACGAACAATAAAGACATGCGAAAAGAACGAGCTCCCTCGAACTCTCCCTGGAAAAAGGTTCCCTCGCAAGAGAAAAGATTGATAATTGGTTCAAAACTAACTGGCAAACGGATCCGACATAAAAGTCGAATCTTGAAAGACTATGATTGCATGATACGACTTGAAGGTCGGACAAACATGATCGACATTGATAGGATTTGATAACCCAAAAGTTTGCTTGGTAAAATGGATGACCAGAGGTCTGACAAATTGGTGACCCGAAGGTCACATCAAAAGAATAGAGTGACCCAAAGGTCAGATAAAGATCGTTTGGTTCGCAGATCTGAAGATTGAGTCTAGACCTCAATGTGAGATTTATGTTGTGACCAGTATGAAAATCGGACTTTGACAAAGTACCAATACGAATATTATATTTTTAAAAGATTGTCAGTACGAGCACTGGATTTTAAAAGACCACCAGCACGAGCACTGGATTTTAAATGACTACCAGTGCGGGCACTGGGTTTCCAAGGATTACCAGTACGGGCACTGGATTTTAAAAAGGCTACCAGTACGAGCACTGGATTTTTAAAAGGTTACCAGTGCGAGCACTGGATTTCAAAAGATTACCAGTACGGGCACTAGATTTTTAAAAGGCTACCAGTACGAGCACTGGATTTCAAAAGGTTACTAGTACGAGCACTGGATTTTTAAAGATTACCACTACGGGCACTGGATTTTTTTAAAGGCTACTAGTACGAGCACTGGATTTCAAAAGGTTACCAGTACGTGCACTGGATTTTAAAAGGTTACCAGTACGAGCACCGGGCTTTGGAAGATTACCAGTACGAGCACTGAGTTTTAAAAGATTATCAACTGACGATGACTTGAACGCCTTGCCGAGGTCTTAGGATTTATCCCTTATCCTGAATGGGTGAAAAAGCTTGATGTAAAATGAATGCAGATGAATGCAAATGCAAAGGATGCAACTGAGTGCACATGCATGCAAAATGAGAGATTTATTAGATCCTGCCTGCACACAGGTTGTTTTGAATAAAAGACAACTTTATAACAAGAATGCCTCAGTATATTCTGAGAATTATAGAAGAATAATTGATCATTTATTGAAAGAATTTTTTAAGCATACAAAAGATAGAATAGAGATTTTCTAGGTGTAGAATTTCTTCAAATGTCGAGCAATAATGGGGTCGGATAATTCTACCCCGTCTGCATTAATCACACGATATGAATTACGGGGTAGCACTTCTTTCACCACGTAGGGACCTTCCCAGTTTGTTGACCATTTGCCACACGGACGATGCTTGAGATGAGCCGTTGATCTAAGGACCAGGTCATTAACTTGGAATCTTCTTTCGATGACTGACTTGGCGTATTGCCTTGCTATCCTCTGACGATAAGACTGGGCATGCTCTACTGCTTTAAGTCTTTTCTCATTGAGTAAATCTAGTTGTACCAATCGCTGTTGCTGATACTGATCAAGTGGTAGCTCTAGAAGAGATGCAAATTTAAGAGCGGGTTTTTGAACATGAAGGGGTAGCACCACCTCGGTCCCATAAACAAGTTCTGAAGGAGTTGCATTGGTCGAAGTTCGAATGGTGGTTTGATATGCCTAGAGTGCATCATGGATTTTCTCATGCCAATCACGACTTGTTTCAACGGTTCTTTCCAAGATGCGGATCAAACTTTTATTTGTCGCTTCTACTTGGCCGTTCCATTAGGGATAATAAGGAGCTGAAAAATGATGATAAATTCTGAATTTTGAACAAAAAATCTTCATTCTCTCATTCTTGAAATGAGTACCATTATCTGACACAATGTCGTGCGGTATACCAAAACGACAAAGAATGTTCTTATGAATGAACAAGACCACATGTCGACCTTCTACCGTACGCAGAGTGAGAACTTCAACCCATTTGGTGAAGTACTCAGTTGCGGCAAGAAAATATTTATGACCATTGGAAGCGGAAGGAGTGATGGGTCCCACGATGTCGAAGGCCCACATAGAGAATGGCCATGGAGACACGACTGATTGCAAGTACGTAGCTGGCGCATGGATGGAAGGTGCGTGCACCTGACACGGAACACACTTCTTTACAAAGCGATAACAATCTTGCTGCATGGTTTTCCAATAATATCCTGCTCGAATGATTTGCTTAACAAGGGTTTAGTAGCCAATATGACCACCGCAAATGCCTTCATGTGCTTCTCGCACGACTTCTTTGGCTTCTTCTTCATCTAAGCACCTAGAATATTCAGAACTGAACCCACGACGATAAAGAATATTGGCGAGAATAAAACAATGGGCCGACATATGATGAATCGCTTTTTGCTCCTTTGATAATTCCGGTGGAAGCTCACCACTTTCAATTAAATCTTTAATATCTTGGTACCAAGGTTTCCTTTTCTGTTTCGCCTGGCTAACTTGCATTACTGGAATGAAAGCAGGTTGATCAAGTCTGCCAATTTCAAAAGAACGACAAAATTCTCTGCTTCTAAAAGACATAATGGAGCCTAGGCTGGCCAAACCGTCGACTATTTGATTAAACTCCCTTTTTATATGGAAAAGCTTAAATTCATCAAAATTGTTGATGAGGGCTAGAACAATCTTTTGATAAGGAAGCAACTTCTGGTCTTTTACCTGCCATTCAGCTTTGACTTGGCTGACGACAAGCAATGAATCACCGAAAGCGTGTACTCTCTTGATATTGAAGTCTTGCAGAATTCTCATACCTTGTATTAAAGCTTCATACTCAGCCATATTATGGGTACATTGAAAATCTAGTTTTAGAGAAAAGGGGATCATCTCTTTCTCTGATGTGATCAGTAAGATGCCGATTCCTATGCCGGCCATATTCTTGGAACCATCAAAGAATAAGTTCCAAACTGGAGACTGCTGAACATTATAGATCCGCTCATCGGGGAAATCATCCTCAGCTTTAACATCTTCTGCCAGAGGAAAATCTGCCAATTGGTTTGCAATTGCTTGGCCTTTTGATAGATTGCTAAGAAACATATTTCAAGTCATATTGCATCACAAGGACTTGCCACTTGGCAATCCGTCCACTGAGAAATGGTTGTTCGAGAATGTACTTGAGAGGATTAAGTTTTGAAAGAATCTTGACCTCTGATGCTAACAAGTAATGCCTTAACTTTTGACACATCCAAACCAGTGCTAGACATGTCTTCTCTATCTGGGAGTACTTCTTCTCGTAATCAATAAAAGTCTTGCTCACATAGTAGATGGCATGCTCAATCAGACTGCCTTCCTCATACAATGCCAAGAATCCACCACAAGCGACTTGGTTAACTGAAACATACAGTAAAAGAGGCTTTTCTAATTCCGGTGGCTTCAGAACAGGCGGGTTAAGAAGGTACTTCTTGATACAATCAAATGATTGCTGACATTCTGGTCCCCACTTAAACTTCACTCTTTTTCTAAGCAAATGATTGAAAGACTCACATCTCATGGCAAGATTGGATATGAATCTTCGAATTGATTGCATACGTTCCTGAAGATTAAGCAATTCTTTAAGAGTAGTTGGGGGTGTCATATCAATGATGGCCTTTGCTTTGACGGGATCCATTTCTATTCCCTTTTTGCTGACCAAGAAGCCTAATAACTTGCCTGATCCAACTCCGAAGACACACTTCTGAGGGTTGAGTCTTAGCTTATAAAGAATAAGTCGCTTGAAGACCTGACTTAAAGCATCGATATGATCTTCTTCCTTGGATTTGACTAGAATGTCATCCATGTATGCATCCATGGTCTTGTGCATCTGGTCATGGAATATGGCAGCCATTGCGCATTGATAGGTTGCTTCGGCATTCTTGAGCCCAAACAGCATGACTGTGTAACAGAAAGTGCCCCATGGTGTAGTGAAGGATGTTTTGGATTAGACACGAGCGGCCAGTTTGATCTGGTTATATCCGGAGTATCCATCCATAAAAGAGAACATGGCGTGACCAGCCATGCTATTGACCAAGAGATCAATATTTGGGAGCGGATAGTCATCCTTTGGAGTAGCCTTATTGAGATCACGAAAGTCGATACAGATTCGAACTTTACCATTCATCTTGGGAACTGCTACGATATTTGCCAACCAATCCGGATAATCTATTGCTCGAATGAACCCAGCTTTAAGCAAATCCTCAAGTCCTTCCTTGACCTGCTGCTCGATTCGAGGATCCATCTTCCTTAACTTTTGCTTAACTGGTTTTGCATCAGGCTTTAAAACGAGGCGATGTTCCACCAATTTAGGATCTAACCCTGGCATATCCCCATAAGTCCATGCAAACACTTCTTGATATTGCTTGAGAAAATGGATGAGCTTTTCCTTCTCATCTGTGCTTAGACAAGAGCCGATCTTGAGAATTTTAGGATTATCCTCTGAACCAATATTGATGTCTTCAGTTGGATCCTGAACTAGGGTCGATGGCTCATCCTGTTTCTGAATCGCTGTAAATTCTGGCAATTCTGGAAGCACCGAATCAAATTCTACCATTTCTTCTGGCTGCTTTGTGACCTTACTATCCTCCGCTCTTGCCCTGACCTGATAAATCTTTGCAGGTTTTGATGTGTTTGACAAATTGATGACTAATCTCCTTATTGATTGGAAAGACATTCTTGAGGTTTCGAAAATGAGTAGCTTTCAGAAAAAGTTCGTTCATTATGGCATAAGTTGCATGAAATGGAAAAGGATAAGAATAATGAATTTTAAAGACAAATTGCAAAAGAGTAAGAGAAAGATGGCATTCAGATAGACGAGAAAATTGATAGCTTTATTGAAGACTTAAAATGGAATGACGACATAAACTGAAATGGGACATTGTCCCTACAAACTGCAGAAAATGACTGAAAAGAAGAAAGACAAATGGTAGAAGACTTTAATGAATCCCTTTAATGAAGACAATATTTTTGTGAGATTCTTTGCCCATGAACCCCAATCCTGCCCTGCGCGGATGATGGTCCGGGACCACTGGCTCTAGTCGGCCATCTTCGTTCTTGCCCAAACCTTTGAAAGGCTGATAACCATGCTTCAGTAAAAGGTCAAACCCTTTCTTGGCTCTTACAAACTACGGGAAAAGAGGATGGTCCTTGAAAGTGCTGTAATCGAGACGACCCCCGATTTTGAAGAAATGTGGCCCTTGCCATTGGACCATTGTTGTAGTATGCTTTGCTTCTGGTGCTGCTTCTAACTTTAACATTTCCAGACTTTCGCTAAGAACAACTTCTTCGCTCTCCCTGATGCTTGGGATATCAGTAGTATAGGTCGGTCGAGGAATCATAGGCTGAGGCAGCCTCTCTTCTGAATCTTCCCCCAGAACAGTAGTGATCATGCCATCTTTAGACCATTTAGTACACTGGTGCAGGGTGGATGGCACCGCATTGGCATTGTGAATCCAGGTTCTTCCCAATAGAAGATTATACGTTGGTGGCACATTGACAACATGGAAAAGCACCGTGTGAACAGAGTAGTTGATGATTATTTCCAAAAAGATTTTGCCCTTTGTTGTTTGTCCGTGATTATCAAATCCATAAATGCTGATTGGATCCGGCGTGTATTCTTCTTCTTTTATTCACAAAGCCTTGGCAGTCATTTTGGGGCAAATGTTAAGGCTACTGCCCCCATCTACGAGCACATGGGGTACAATCATTCCCCGGGTTTGCACTACAATGTACAAAGCATTGTTATGAAATGAGTGAGGCTTGGGCAGATCCTCATCTGAGAAGGTTATGGGCGCATTGGTCATGGCCTGATTAACGATCTGTGCCATATCTTCAGGTGTGGTGCCTAGCTTGTCCTTGATTTTCCACAATAAATCATCCAGGGCTTGCTGATGCTTGGGAGAGGCACGCGCCAACTCAAGAATAGGGATATTAGAGAGGGCAGTGATTGGTCTTTGCACTGTATCGACCTGTTTTTCTGATGCTTTCTCTTTTTCTGAAATGGGTTTGATAAATCCCTTAAGAAACCATGACATTCTTTTGGTTACTTCTGGAAACACCCCAGCAGGCTCTTTTGAAACTTTCAGCTTACTAAGAGCTGAAACGAGATCCATCTTCTGAGAATTGGACTGAACCTTATGCAACACTAACATGATGTTGTACATCGATATCGCTGCTAGGACACGATTGGATGTGATCTTGTGGCTGAAAAGGATGATCAGATATCACTGCAGTTGAATGCTGGAAGAACGACTGATTTAGAATTTCCATTTTCTCATCTTCGGCCCCTTCCACCAACAGGTTTTTATCAATATAATCTTGTATAATATTTTTGATAACGAAACAATTCTCAGTGTCATGTCCCACTGTTCGGTGGAACTTGCAGAATCAGTCTTTCATTTTACCCATGACTGATGGTGGATCGGCTACCCTTGGGAGCTTAATCATGTCACTGCCGAGCATATATTCTTAGACTGTTTCAAGAGACTGATCTAGAGTAGTAAATTTGCAATTATAACTCCACCCTTCACGCTTTGGCTTTTCTTGAGATTTTGACCCTTGATCAAGAATCTGCTGTGGTTGTCTGTCATACTGGGGGATCGATTTGCCTTTCTGATCACTTTTGTTGGGATTCGACCCTCCGGAACCATAGCTGTGATTTTTCCCATTTCCTTTATTTTGGTTCTTGTTGTTATTGGCAGAGTATGTGAAGTGGGTTTTCTTCTTTAATTCTTGCTGACCGTTGTTTTTATTGAACATGAAGCCCTCATAAGAGCCATTTTCTATACTCAACTCGAGCCATTCGGCTCGTTCTGTCAGTTCTATGAAGGTTTTTTGATAGAGAGGTAGAAATTAATTCCCTTAGGGGTTGCGAGAAGTTACTCAGGATTAAGGATAGTGCGTGTCCTTCTGATATTGGATCACACATCTTGTTACAAGCAGATCTCCATCTATGAATAAAATCCATGGCTTTTTCATTTTCTTTCTGCTTCAGACTGCAGAGGTGGCTGAGAGTCGGGAGGGCTTCAGCGTTGAATAAAAAGCACTCAATAAACAAATTGACCACTTTATCATACTCTTTCAGCTCTATGGGATTAATATGCTCTGAATACCATTTTGCTGCAATACCCTCCAGACTGCGAAGGAAACAAAGAAATAAGGCTCGGTTATTCCTCCTAAACTTGGAACATTCTGCAAAGAAAAGGGCGAGGTGTGCCTTTGGGTCACCCGAACCATCGAATTTGATAAATTTTTTGGGGAGATTATCAAGATCATCATCCCCATCCAGTCCGTCCTAAAAGTCTTCGCTCGTAAAGACCCTTTTACCCTTGTCACGGGCCTGCAGATCCTTGACTATTTTTATCACATCTCGGAGTTGTGGCTGAGTAGGGTCATTGACTGACTGACTCCCAAATTTATAAGCTGACTCCTGCTTTTGAGTAGAACCTCTAAATGCCTGGTGAGTTTCATATTCGTCATCAGTATCTTTTGCTGATTCATCAGATGTTTCTTCGCGACGATTCTGCTTTCTGGTGATCTTCACACTGTTCTTCGCTGTTCGGCTTTTAACCTTTTTCTTATTGTGTGCTTTTCCTGAACCGGCCCCTGTTTCCTCAGACAATACTTTGCTCAGCATTCTCCGAAACAACAAATACATCTGTGGGTCGATGTCATCATTAGCTTGCTGACTTCTATTTCCAGCAGATTGTGAAGAGGCCATTTGTTGTGCTGAAGCTGACAGAGAACTGATAAGCTGGATTGGTGCGGTCTTCTTTTCGGACCTCGTCTGAACCATGTAAGGATGCAGATGCTCTCTTGAATGTCACTAATGCTCTCTGCAGGGCAGAATTGATGATTAGGCTTATGAAAGAAATTCTGATTGAGGAAAACATTTATTGAGAATTTTGGTAGACAATTGAAAGAGCATCCCATTACTAGGGATTGAGTCGTCGCTGGGATTACGACAATTGCGTTGTCATTCTTTTGCAAAAATAAACAACTGAAAAATATGCCTTGTTACCTAGGCGAGGTCGTTAAACCAAGATAGGATGAAATTTAAAGGAATTTTATTGAAGAAAGGAAAAACATGATTTTATTAATAATAAACTTGACAAAGGGGAGGGGGTCGAACAATTTTCCACCACTCCTGATAATTAGAAGACACACGAGGACCAGAAAAAATAGTGAGAGTAACAAAAGAATCTCAGCCATGTCTGGCAGAATGGTATGCTTTGGACCACTGATCTGATGTGAGATCGAACTTTGGCAAGATCCCTGATAGTGGGCGAATTTCTATGCGCTTCTGTCTCTGAGAGAACTGCTTGACACACCGCTTTGGATGGTAGTATTTGCAAAAAAAGGGGCCAAGTAGTTTGAATCGCTTGCCGTATGCATAAGTATATCTGGGAGGTGACTCCTGACGATCAAAGTAGTCCCACACGACCTCTTCCTCCTGAAGGTTATCGATCAAAAACCGGTATCGTGCAACTGGAAGGAAATTTTCACCATTGTATCTGAATGAACTGACTCAGGCTGGCACATGCCGGAGGAACCAAGATTGCAATATATAGGTGCACCCTTCCACTAAAATTGATTCTTCGAGTGTGAAATGGGTCAACCCTCAGTATAGAAAAGCAAGTGCAGCCATGGCTATGGAGAGGCGGTTGGTCTGTCAACTTCCCTATCTTCGCAGAAGTTGAACTATCCTGATATCCATGTAATTTCGTCTATCGGGAAAGAGAGCTAATCCCACAATGCATAGGACCATCGCGTGCTGGATTCTCTCTCGAGTTTTTCGAGATAAGGAACTGACTTCCACAAATGCTCCATACTATCTGTAAATTTCGAGCAGGTCCGCATATTCGTTTTCATTCTCCTCGATCAAGGGCCAAGACTTGCATCCTGTCATGCGGGCTAAAGCGTCTCCGGGGTCCAGACCCTTGACATTGATCAAAAATTGTTTCTCTAATGGATCTCCAGGCTGACCAACTGGTTCAGGTAATCCCATAATCTCTGAGAATTCGTCCATCAATAGAGTCATTTCCCCCCATGGGAACCAGAAGGTACTAGTGCTCAGATTCCACCGCTGTGCTAGTGCATGGATCAGATTGCCGTTAACTGTCTACTTTCCCATTGCGGATGCCAGTTCCAATCCACAATCATCCAAATGGTCCGGAAACATACGAGAGAAGTTCTTGAGCCATGAATAATACCACCGAGGAATGAAGGATCCGGTGTTGAGGACTCGATGTTCAGGGAGACTTTGTCGCACCTCATAGGAGATGTGACCCTCAGAAAAGACTGAATCAAGTTGACTGAATGCCATCAGACTAGACTGGAAAACATGGAAAATTTGGAATAAGACTAGGGAAAATACAAGGATATTTTTAAAAGATGCAGGCAGGATAAAAATAAAGCAGGAAATTCGAGATCCAGAAGAATGACAGGATGGGAATCACCTAGAGTTTTGAAGAAAATAAAGAGAATTTGGAAAAATCGTCCAGGGTATGAATAAAACAGGATTTTTAGATAGTATATGGAAACAGATGGAAAAATTGGAGATTTTTGAAAATCATCCAGTATTTTAAAAAACTTATGGAAAAATTTAATAAAAGAAACTGACATTCAATCACATCCCGTACAAACAAGTATGCACATACATCTTTCCCTAAAAGCTGACTCTAGATGCACAAGTTTTGAAATAGTTGTAGGACCTTAATCCTAACTCTAAGGTTCAGATCATTTGTGTCCAATCATGCTATGCCTATATACTCAAGCCGAGGCTCGATGTACATGGCATAAAATCAATTTCTCCGGTTCTAGGTTCAAGTTTTCCAACATCCTTGAGCACCTGCCGATATACGTTGGACTATGGCCCTTGGTACGTGGGAGGGGGGCGTTAACTCAAATAAGTGGCCTAGTTGTGAGGCTCTATCCCGAACTATGGTTCTGTTAGAGAGCCCAGCAACGTGAAGACCAGGTAAAGATAGATGGGGTGGCTTTTGAAAATATGAGCGCATGCAAGCAAACAGAGGACTCTAAGTCCTAAAGAGATAGAATTTTGAAATATTTGAAGAAGCAAGCATTGTTTTCAATCAAACCTAGATTGAGGAGTGTTGTATTAGACCTAAGTCTATGTGAGCATGAATAATTCTCCTCAATATGGTCCTACCAAACCATACCTAGTCTACATGCAATCCATGTCAGCTGGGTTTGAGTCTAGGCTCCTAGGTTCACATGATATCATGAAATAAAAGCTGACATTCCATGGAACACGATTTTTTCAATTTGAACTAAGTTAAGCACACAATTGATTAGGCGAAGATAGGTCCCATCACGGTCGCCAAATCTGTTATCATCGCAAAATTTTTACTTTTTGCAAATCAAACTGACCTTTGAAAAAGTTTTTGAAAATAACTCACCTCCGTTTTAAAATGCGGGATAATTCCGAAGAATAGGACTCGCCTGTCGGTACTAGGTTCAACCGTTCCTGGCGCCTTTACCAGGGGTAATTGGACCAATGATCAATTGTATGTTTAACTTTGCTCAACTTGTCTAAATCATATTCTATTTCCTAAATGCACAAAGAATCAGACATGTGCTATGAATTTCTGAAAATGCATATTTGAAAACATGATGTTTGCTTTGAATATTTGAAAATATTTGGAGATTATTGGAAAAGATAACACTTAGAAAATCATAAACTTAGTGAGAGAATATTTCTGAGGAAAGTGAAAATCGATTTCTGAAGAATTCCAGTGTTTTATGAAAATCGATTCTGAGAAATTTGGAATAACTTTGGAAAAACTTGATTTCTCTGAATTCAAACTTTGAAATTGAATATATAACTTGGAGAATCGAATTTTGAACTTTAAAAAATACTTGAAATATCATTTGAAAACTTAGAGTTTTGAGAAAATTGATTTCTGGATAAGACTTAGAAAATTCTGAGAAAATCGATTTCTCTGAATGGGAATTGGAATTTGCAAATGAATGAAATGAATGAATATGGATTTGAAAGACTTGATTTTGAGGAATTGAGAAAATCCTTTTGTATTTTTGAGAAATACAATGCATTTTTGAAGTTAGCCTAAGAGTGTAGGCTGAATGTGGCTAATACGAAGATTACAAATCTAGGTCTCATTCATATTCTGACTATGGCCATAAATACAAATTCCACCAAGTTTGTTGATGATGCATGAAATGCACATCATGTTAACAAGTTTTTCATGCATTTTATAGAGAGTTTAAAGTTTTAAACCCATGTTTAGATGCATTTTGATAGTAAGGGGTTGTGGTTTGAATTTTAGAGAAATTGGAGTTAAAACGAGAGAGTTATGGCTATTTCAGTGTTCGGACATGGATTTTGAGGTGGATCGGATCCATATCCGACCCAATTAGGCTATTTAGACCTTGGATAAACCTTTAGAAAGCCCAAAATTCAACCCACATGCATATCCATATCCATTTCAAAAAGTTTTGCAGAAAACCCCTCAGAAAGTGGCGCATAGTGAAATTTTTTATTTTAACCCTGTTTTTGAAATTCCAAAAAGTATAAATACACTTTTTAGAAGAACCCTAGGCGTCTTTGGCATTGAGAGTAGCTCCCCCTACTGTGAATCTAACTCCAGCCCCTTCCAACCTCTTGTTTCATCCCATTTGTGCATTGAAGATTGGGTTTTTGCTTGAAATCAAGCAAAATTCTATCTCTCTTGTCATTTCTATCAAGTTCTTCTTCTTCCTTGCTGTGTTTTCTCATCATTTGCTGTGTTTTTGCAGGTGTAGCAGAGGTGGAGACCATTAATCTTGTGTGGGAGTGCGAAACACCCCAACAAGGTGAGCCAACCCTACCTCCATCCGGTTTTCTGAGTCATCTGATCGCGAATCGGCACCCATTCCATCTTTGGTGGATCTCCAACGTGTTGTAGCTGAAGAAACCCTGCTCGTGGTGACATTCCAGCATTCTCAAACGATTCGGGACATTGAATCAAGACCATAGTCCGCTCTCTTCTTCTCCATGATCGTCGGATCGCCCTTGAGGTAGGTCTTCTTCTCTCTTTTCTTATAGTTAAAGCCTAAAACATGTGTGATTGTTTTTCTTTTCTTATTTTCTGTGTGTTTGTTTCATTTTTATTGTTTTAGCCCTAGTATAGAACTTGTGCACAGACCAGCACGGTAGATTTAGGTTTGATTTCAATTTTGTATGGTTCGAGTCTTGTTTCCATTGTTTTTCACTCAAAACGTGTAAATCAGCTAGAGATTCTTCTAGCCGATTTGTTTTTTTTTTCCAGCGTGTTTTACTGTGTTGTTTTTACAGAGAAAGCAGTTTAAAAAGTTTTATTTTATGTTAGTTTAGTCATGGGTTGTGATTGTTGGTTAGTTTAATTAAAAAGAAAAAAAAAATCGGCTAGATTAATTCTAGCCGATCTTGGTGTTTCAATAAATTTAGTTGTTGCATATTGTTCTGTGATTTCCAAATATAATCTGAGTTTGATTAGATGTTTCTTACATGTTCTAGATTTGTTTTTTAGATTTAGGTTGAGCCCACTTTGAATTTTTTATGTGCCGTGTGAATGTGTGTGCCAAAATGGTTGAATTAGAGTTCATGTTCGTGATGTGCGTGTAATCTTCAATTTCAAGCTGGGTGCTAGCACCTTTTGTTGATTTTACATTTTTATATATTGTGTCTTGGTCGAGTTTAGAGTCTTAGAACTGTTTTAATCGTTTGGTGATTTGGTGTTATGTTTCTTTTGAAAAATACAAAAAGAATCGAGTTTTCTTGTGCTCGTGATTGTAGTGATTATTCAGCCGGCTGCATGTTTGATATCTAGTTTAGTTTTCAATGTTATCAATTGTTAATTCTTGTTTCTTGAAGTTAGACAGTTTTAGAAATAGATTTAGTCGTTTTAATTTTTCATGCTTTGTTCATTAGAATAGTCGTTAAGATAATTTGGTATTTTTGGTGTTTTATGATTTCCAGCACAATAGATAGATTGTTTGTGTTTTAGTAGTTGAATTAGTTAGTATAATTTTGTGTTAAATTAGTTTTATCATTTTCATTATCGTTTTAGCTTAGTTGTTCTATTTTGATTTTAGTATTTTTAGGTCTTCTTCTTCCCCAAGGTGGGGCGGCAGCCATTAGAGCTCCATTCGAGCTCTAGGCTATTTTTGGTAGGTCTTAGAATTTAGGTAATTGTATTAAGGTGTCTAGGTTCAATGCATTAAGTTTAATGCTTTAGACGTTTTTAGGATTTTATTTAGGTAAGTCTTGAATTAGGTGTAGCATTTAATTCTAGGAAATCGTGTTTTCCATTTAGGTCTTTTCATTACCCTAGGTAGGTTTTAAATTACTTAGTTTAGGATAACTTTAATTAGGGTTGACGAGTTTTGAGAAGGTGGGCAAGTAAGGAATTAAAGTTTGGAAATATTTTTTTTGAAAGATTTGACTCTTCAAAATTCGTGTGGAGCATTTAAAGAAAGGAGTAAATCTTGATTGCCTATTAGAAGGGAGTTACGAATTGAGCTTTGGAAAGTGATTTTGAAAATTAATTAGATTTCCAAAGTGGGTGCTACGGTTTCAAGAAAGAAATAATTGCTATTAATTCTTGTTTGGAAAGCCAAAATCGTGGGGTTCTCTAGGCTGGACGTTTCCACTTCCCAAAGTGAACTTTAATGCCATTAAGGAGAGTGTTTATAATTGGGTTGGACGGTTTTTGATACTCCAAGTTTCTAAAACTCATTAATACATCTTTCCCTCCTTTTACCTAACTTTCCCTAGTGATTTAAATCAGATTAGGTCCTAATTAATTTAGTCATAGTGGCCTTAGTTTAGGTTTTAAAAAAATCGTGTAGTCCATTTATGTTAGTAATTTAGTCATCAATTAGGTAGCTAGTTAGTATTATTTATTTAATTCTTAGTTAGACGTGTAGTAGATTTAAATTAAATAGCTTTATTGATTTTCGTTTGTTTTTATTTATTAATTAGCCTCGAGTCAACCTGACCTAACCTAGTTAATCTAATTAACTTAATTAGGTGAGTCATGTATCTAACCTAAGTCAAGACCTAGCCTAAGCCTAGCCAAGTCAACCTAGTGAACCTAGTCTAAGTCCTATCCTAAACCCGCAGCCTTTTGTCTGTAGTAGCTCCATTTCAATTAGTTGTAATTCATATTAGACTAACTAGATTAGTTATTTATTCAATTGATCTAGTTATATTGTAGAAGTGTGTGATCAAGTTGTAATTGTTTCGTGTGTGATTTGTGTAGTTAGATTATTCCATTAGTAGTAGTTAGTAATAACTGCAGTTTTTTATTTAGTTAAATAGGTTTGCAGCTCTTTGATTAGCTTAGTTGCATTTGCATCGTTAGTTAGCTTAGTGTTAGTCATAAATTGCAACTTGCAGTTATTCCTTCATTCATTTCGTAATAGTGCATTCATCATCTCTATATACACTGTTAATTAGTCTCATTTAGATTGCATTAGGGTTATTTTGCATTTCTAGTGTTCAAAATAGATTTATAAAGTGAATAGTGCACTCAAAGAAAAACCTGATTTTTGCCCTATCGCACTGTCGTCATTTTATGTGCAAAAATTTTGAGTTTTTAAAAAAAAAAATTCTATTCACTTTATTGACGTGTTAGCTGACTGCATACCAAATTTCAGCTTGATCCGAGTTGGTTTGGTCTGATTTTTAAGCATTTTGTGAAAATCGCTTTTTCTGGTTTTTAAATTTCGGGACTTGCAATATCCTGCTTTTTCCAGTTTTGAAACACTTATATCTGGAGTTCCAGATATCATTTTTTCATTCTGTAAAAACTGTCAGATTATTTAATCTGTTAGTTACAGAACATAACAAATTTTGGGAAAATAAGACCTCGTTTGCTTTGTCAAGCAGTGGTTTTCCAAAGAACTGTCAGAAATCTATTTTACACTAGTTAGGGGCATCTTGGTAATTTCATGATTTTCAGCATTTTCGTACTGTTTACAGTATTTTCTGCATCTTAAGAGCTGCATCTGCATCATACAACATTGTTAGACTTAGGTTAGCTGATTTATGAATTAGTTTAATATTTTATTTAATTGTTTTCTCATAATTAGAATTTGTTTTACTAATTTCTTAAAAATTAGACTTAGTTTCATTTATAGTTTGCATTATTAGAATAAATTACTAACTTTTCATTCTCCTTTATTTTTAGGTTGAAAAGCATACTCGTTTTTCCAGGGTTCATTGTCCAAGTGCGAAGATTGTCTAATTGGCGAAAGGACCAAAATAACCTTGGCGTGGAACAAAAGACTTATTAGATTTTTCATTCTATTTTAGTGTTAAAATTGTAGTTGTATTAACTTTGTACTTGTAGATTGAGATTAGTGATTAAAAAATTAAACTTTTGAGAAATATTCTGAGTAATTCCTGTTCCCTGAGGATTCAACTCGCACTTATCACTTCGTGGAAAGTCGGTTTTTATATCTTTAGTTGACGATTTTCCAAAGCTTTTATTGAAAATTATTGTTTTAAAAATATCATTTACAAAAGATCAACCATTTGTCAACTCCATAAGAGCTAGTGAACGTGACATTCATGTAGACCATAGTGAATTGGTAAAAATATGCATGAATTGGCATACATAGCAGTTATATATCAGAGCTTAAAACTATATGCAATGCATCCTATTCTATGCAAGAATTGAAATTCTTATTCCAAAATTAATTACAATTTACATCACTAATCAAATTTAAAGACAGAAAATAAAGGAAAATAAAGTCTTCAATGTTCTTGCAAAACTAAAAAACTTGTTAGTGAAGGTATGTTGGCTTTTCTAGATTTATCCAGCAATATCTGGAAATTGCTGGATTTTGCTAGATATAAGTCATTTTCCATATGATTCCCTTATATAAACTTAATAAAATATGAAATAAGATATAATAAATATGAAAATGAGATTTGAAATTTCAAAATTGGGGTCAAAATGACCAAAATACCCCTGATAGCAAGACTATGGCCTTGAAATCAGGGTTTTTAGAAAGATATTTTGTAAAATGCAAGTTTTGAAATACAAATAATGATAAATTAACTTAAATATGATATGACATGATTAAAAATGATAAAATTAGGGTTTATAATTTCGAAATTGAGGTCAAATGACCAAATTGCCCCTGATAGCAAGACCATGGCCTTGAAATCAGGGTTTTCTGAAATAGATTTTGGTAAAACTTGGGATTTATGATTGAAATAAACACAAAATCAAACATGAAACAGCCTAATATAATTATAAACATGAACAAATCCAAAAAACACACACTTATGCACGAAAATCAAGAGATATCACAAAAATTGTGATTTTGGCAGTGTTTCGGGATCCTACGAGGCCCTATTTTTCAATTTGATCAATTTAGGCATCAAACGGATTCCAAATTTCATACAAATTGGTACCTGAAGTTGTTATGTCCCTAAAATCAGATTGAAATCATAAAAATAATTTTTTGACATTATTTTAATCCAAAAATTGCATTAAAACCCTAAAATATGCTATTTTTGACCTAGGTCACAAACCAGTTTCAGAGTTAGACCCGCATCAGGGGTCAATCCTCCATGAACACTTATGAATTTTTACAGAGGAAAACTAAACATAAAAACAAAGTTTTTCCCTTTTACATATTGGAAAAATAATCTCCGATTAGGGATAAACCCTTCCGGCAATCTGAACTAAACTATAACAAATCTAACAGGGGTTAAAACAGCTACTTCGGTTTGAAAATACATAAATAAATAACAAACCTAATCAAAAAAATTTGAACTTTTAGCAGTGAACAGTAGATAGAAAAATAATGAAACTCCTTTTTTACATATCATGAATCGGATATGTGGTTTCAAATCTATGGCCATTACAAGTCTGAATAGGGTTTTGGCAAACCCTAACAAGTTTTAAATTTAAAATCAGACTTTCTGTCAGAGGAAAAATACTAAACAGAGGACAATAATTACCAAAATTTCACATTAAATAGATCATCTAAACACAAATTCACATCATTTTACGGATCTAAAATCGTATATCAGATGAGAAAAATAACATAACAGCAAGTTACCTCTTGGATTTAAATAACGATTTTAAAGATTAAAATCACGGTTTGATATCTGATTTTTCTGACAGGGTTCCCTAATCCCAAAACATCTGAATTTTTTACAGTAGTTCACTGACATATCCATGTTTCACATATTAAAAAATCAAAAATTTACAGTGAGTGCTTCAATACGAAATAACATACTCTTTGCTGATCCATACTTAAAAACACACAGAAATTTAATGAAATCTAATAAACCATGCATTAATTAATGAAAACAATAAGGAAAATAGTAAACAGCAAAACAAAATTGATTTCTATGTTAAAACACATGTAATAAACATAACTAAGTAAAAAAATAAATAAAAACAGGGAATTCATGGCTGAATTTTGATTTTACCTTAAAAAGCATGGAATTGACCCATTTAATGGGTAAATCGCATGTTTTAATGGTTAAGAACATGAAAACCCACACTATAATCGATTCTAATCGATTAGAATCCCTGGAAAAGCATCAAAACAGAGTTATATCATCTTCTTGAACCTCTCTTGAGGTTCTTGGACTTGAATCCATGGTTTAATCCATGTAATAGATGGAGCCAATGGTTAAAATTGATTTAAACCATTAAAAACATTAAATAAAAAGCTAAAATTTTAAAAAAATAATTACCTTGAGGTTGCTGCAATGGAGGAAGGGCTGGAGACAAGAGAGAAGATTCAAGAATTGCTAAAGAGGTGAATGGAAAAATCAACCCCCTATGGGTCTCAATTTATAAAAAAAATTTAGGTTTTGAAAATTGACAATTTTGAAATTTTTGGACTCTCTAAAGGGGGGGGGGGAGATTTTTGAGTGGAGTTACCTAACTACCCCTAGCCTAGATTATCCTAATTAATTTCTAATTAACCCTTAGCTAAACCTAAGAATCCCTCAAATGTGGCGCCACTTGGCATTTTTCCACATTTGGGTTTTTAAAGTTTTAAAAACCTCTAAAAACACTAGTTTAAAAACCAAACTTTTAAAAATGAGTTTTCGAAATAGATTTTGACTCTTCTAAACTTCTAAAACTAACCAAGATACTGACTAAGCCTAGACTAACCCTGACTTTCTCAAATGTGGCTCCACCCCCAGTGGGCCCTACTTGAGTTTTTCAAAAAGTGATTTAAAACTTGAAATTGAGAGAATTTTCAAAAGATTTCCAAAAGTATAGGGTTCCAACTGGGTTAGAACTCCTCTAGATGTGGCGCCAACTAAGTGGGCCCACATCAAGTTTTGAGAAGTTTGAAATCATCACTGAAAATAACTTTGAAAAGAGGTTAAAGTCAATAATTAAAATTCAAAATCTTTGAAAATAGAGTCTCAGGCAAACTGAAACTCCGGGTTAGAGTCCTGGATTTTTAGGACTTTGAGATTTTAGGTTTTAAAAGCCAAATAAGGGAGTTTCTGAAAAGATTTTATCAAAAATGATGAAATAAGTCAAAAAATACTGTCAGGGTTAGACTCCTAACTCAATCAGGACTCTGAAATAGAGTCTTGGATTAACTACACTCTACAAAATGACCTAAATTTTGAAAACAAATGGAAAGAAACGAAAATAGAAGTAAAAACAAACTTCAAAACATACGCCTGACTGGACCAGTCCTCCAGGACAGAGTCCTGATGGGACCGAAACTCTAGATTTTTTTGGTATTTTCTGAAAAATAGATGAAAGAACTTGTCAAAACAGTGAAAACAATAACAAATATTGGAATAAAATAGAGTTCTGATTCAACTAAGACTCTGAGGACAGAGTCCTAATTGAACTAGGACTCTCAGATTTTTGGATTTTCTGAGAAAACAAATGAGAGAATTTAAAAAAAACAGTTAAAAACACGATGAAATTGAAGTTTTGGTTCAGAGTCCTGATCTGATTAGGACTCTAAGAAAGAGTCCTGATTCGACCAGAACTCTAAGAATTTTGTTTTTCTGATAAGCAAATGATGAAATTTGGGCAAATCTTTTGAAAACCAGTGAAAATGAAGTGAGAAAATCAATTTTGGATAGAGTGCTGATTCGATCAGGACTCTGGGGATAGAGTCCTGATTTGATCAGGACTCTGGGCTAAAACCTCAGAATTTTGAAATTCTTTGATAAAAGTATAATAGTTTTGGTAGATTGAAAGATTTCTGAAGGATTCTCTCAAAATTGAAATCAGGATCAGAGTCCTGATCCAACTAGGACTCTCTGAATAGAGCCCTGTTTCGACTAAAACTCTGAGTTTCTGACTCATTTTGAAAGATTTGATTGAAAATAGATAAAATAGCTGTAAAATATTAGAGTCCTAATCCGATTAAAACTCTGAAGAAGAGTCCTGATCCAACTAGGACTCTGAAATTTTTGAAGATTTTTGACAAGTAAAGGAATCCAGAAGCGACACCACCTAAATGGGTCTCATCTGAGAATTGAAATCAGTTGAAAATTGAGTTTCAATAAAATCCAGATTGTTTGCTGAGAAAACATTTCAAAATATAAGGTCTTGGTGGTTGGCAAATGATAGAATGCTGATTAAAAACCCAGGTTTTAAAATTGATTTCGAGAGAAAAGTTTTTAAAACTCAAATCTAGATTAATATTTTGAAAACAGGAGTGCTGAATCTCGAAAATGAGATGTAATGACATGCAATGGTATGCAATGACACATAAAATATATAAACACTGGATGAGGGTGAAAATTTGGGGTGTTTACAGATACCCCTCTTTGCTACTATGCCGGTTGAAAGCCGAGCTTAGTGGCAAAGAAAAACACACCAAATTTGGGCTATATAAAAAAATGCCCCAGTTAGGAGAATCTGACCGGGTATGAAAGAATTAATTCAGATGATAATCATGATAGGTATGGGATGAAGAATAAAGAAGAAAGAATCACCTCATCGAAATTAGGCCCTGGCTTAGCCCTTAATCTGGATGGGATGGGAAATGAAATACCTCACGAAAAAATGAGGTTCAGGTTTAACCCTTAACCTGAAAGGGGATGATACCTCGTGGAAAAATGCGACTCAAGCTTAACCCTTAACATGAAAGGAGACGATACCTCGTAGAAAAACAAGGTTCAGGCTTAACCCTTAACCTGAAAGGGGACAATACCTCATAGAAAAATGAGGTTCAGGCTTAACCCTTAACCTGAAATGGGACGATACCTCGTGGAAAAATGAGGTTCAGGCTTAACCCTTAACCTGAAAGGGGACGATACCTCATGAAAAAATGAGGCTCAGGCTTAACCCTTAACCTGAAAGGGGACGATACCTCATGGAAAAACGAGGCTCAGGTTTAACCCTTAACCTGAAAGGGGACGATAAACAAAATCCTCAAATGAAGAAACCATGATGGGACCTTCGAATTTTGCACAATAAATCCGAGAGGGGTTTGCAAAAGGAAGAAAGGGGGTTCTCTAAAGCTTGAAAAGAGATTGATCTTGGGCGTCTCATCACTGATGGGACAGTGGGGAGCACAGGAAAGTGAGCGAATATGAGAGCCCAGACACTCAGATTAAAACAAGGGAAGGATCTTGGACAACTCCCATCATCCGATTCTAAAAGGGATAACAACAACGCCTAGATACATAAAAATAGACATCAAGTTCTCACTTCATGTCAGGATAACTTGAAAAGATTGCCAATAAGATAAAGATTGTAGTTAATTCAAGAATGATAAACACATATATATATGAAAAATATTCCCTCTTGTCTATCTGAAGTATTACCTCTGGCTGGATTCAACTCTGTAGAATCAAGATTTGAATTCGAATATCATTGCCATTGACTTTCTTTCAAGGAAGCTATCAATTTCCATGATATGGACAAAAAAAAATGTATTCTTGATATTGCGAGAGCTATTGGTGAAAGAATATTGATAAAAGAATTTCACAAAATTAAAGGAGATTCTTGATAGATTCAGCAGTCTGATATCCTGGGATTCTTTTCTCATGATGATCTTTCTGCACTCTCTTTTTAACAGAATTGGAGCTCTCTTGGATTTTTCGGGAATTACATCATCCTTCATTTTGGAGATGTCCTGACTTTTCTCTCTATTTTTTTTCTTGGGAAGGGTACGTCACAAACTCCTTTATCTCAGAGATGTTCTGATCCTTCTTTTCTCTCAGGGATTATATTGACGGTTATTGGCTCTTTGGTTGAAAATCTCTTGGTGATAGCAGAAATTAAATACCTTTTAGGGATTGTCGAGAGGTTCATCGCATATGCCTTCATCTCGACAATGCTTTGGACTTTCCCTGAAAGGATCCGTCACAAACTCCGTCATCTTCGAGATGATCCAAATCTTCTTTAGCCCCGGGGGTCTACTCGCTTAATTTGCCTTCATTTTGACGATAATTGAGAGATCCCTTTTGCTGATATTTAATTGCATCTTAGCTGATTGAGGAGATATGGAGATTGAGTGAATTTTTCTATATCACCCGAGATATTTCGACTGTTTTAATTTCCCAAGAGTAATCTTTAAAAGTGTGCCATTGACTGCGATCAATATCGACCACTCATGGCTTTGCAACAACATTGAATTTTCTTTACCGGCCATATCGCGGATTTATTCTTCATCCTTTTGGTTGGCCAATAGAAAGATTTTGAATTTTGAATCCTTTTTCGCAAAAGCTTTGTCCTTTCGGAAGTAATACTGAAGGTATTCTCAGGTACAATTTTATGCGATAAAGATTTTGAAATGAACAACTATTTTTCATGGCAAATTGACAAAATATTCCTGAAATCCTTGGTGAAAGAAATCACTTGAGATCTAAATGACCTATCCGTGGCTAGATTCTTTTCTCCTTTCCCCAAAGGAGAGACTCAGGCTTGACCCTTACCTGAACGGGTAATAAAGAAGATACTCCTCTCTTCCTTAAAGAAGAGGTGTTTGCAAAACGAACTTTCGAAGAGAAATAAAGTTTTCGTCAAAACTCCCTACTTATAGGCTTCTCTTATGGAAAGGGGGCCGCTAACAAAGGTTGAAAGGATATCATTAAGGATCGATTCCATCACACTCTCCCTAGAAAAAGGGTCCTCGACGACGGGGGTGGCCTAACAAAAGACATTCAGGATTACAAGGATGACGAGCTTCCGTCGAAACTCTCCCTGGAAAAAGGGTTCCTTGTATCACAATAAAGATTGTTTTGCAAACTGTTTGTGAAGCACGAGTCCCTTCAAACTCTCCCTAGAAAAATGGGTTCAACGAACGAACAATAAAGACATGCGAAAAGAACGAGCTCCCTCGAACTCTCCCTGGAAAAAGGGTCCCTCGCAAGAGAAAAGATTGATAATTGGTTCAAAACTAACTGACAGACGGATCCGACATAAAAGTCGAATCTTGAAAGACTAGGATTGCATGATACGACTTGAAGGTCAGACAAACATGATCGACATTGATAGGATTTGATAACCCAAAAGTTTGCTTGGTAAAATGGATGACCAGAGGTCTGACAAATTGGTGACCCGAAGGTCACATCAAAAGAATAGAGTGACCCAAAGGTCAGATAAAGATCGTTTGGTTCGCAGATCTGAAGATTGAGTCTAGACCTCAATGTGAGATTTAGGTTGTGACCAGTATGAAGACCGGACTTTGACAAAGTACCAATACGAATATGTTATTTTTAAAAGATTGCCAGTACGATCGCTGGATTTTAAAAGACCACCAGCACGAGCACTGGATTTTAAAAGACTACCAGTGCGGGCACTGGGTTTCCAACGATTACCAGTACGGGCAATGGATTTTAAAAAGGCTACCAGTACGAGCACTGGATTTTTAAAAGGTTACCAGTGCGAGCACTGGATTTCCAAAGATTACCAATACGGGCATTGGATTTTTAAAAGGCTACCATTACGAGCACTGGATTTCAAAAGGTTACCAGTACGAGCACTAGATTTTCAAAGATTACCAGTACGGGCACTGGATTTTTTTAAAAGGCTACCAGTACGAGCACTGGATTTCAAAAGGTTACCAGTACGTGCACTGGATTTTAAAAGGTTACCAGTACGAGCACCTGGCTTTGGAAGATTACCAGTACGAGCACTGGGTTTTAAAAGATTATCAACTGACGATGACTTGAACGCCTTGCCGAGGTCTTAGGATATATCCCTTATCCTGAATGGGTGAAAAAGCTTGATGTAAAATGAATGCAGATGCATGCAAATGCAAAGGATGCAACTGAGTGCACATGCGTGCAAAATGAGAGATTTATTAGATCCTGCCTGCACACAGGTTGTTTTGAATAAAAGACAACTTTATAACAAGAATGCCCCAGTATATTCTGAGAATTATAGAAGAGTAATTGATCATTTATTGAAAGGATTTTTTAAGCATACAAAAGATAGAATAGAGATTTTTTAGGTGTAGAATTTCTTTAAATATCGAGCATTAATGGGGTCAGATAGTTCTACCCCATTTGCATTAATCTGACGATATGAATTACGGGGCAGCGCTTCTTTCACCACGTAGGGACCTTCCCAGTTTGGTGACCATTTGCCACGCAGACGATGCTTGAGATGAGCCGTTGATCTAAGGACCAGGTCATTAACTTGGAATCTTCTTTTGATGACTGACTTGGCGTATTGCCTTGCTATCCTCTGCCGATAAGACTGGGCATGCTCTGCTGCTTTAAGTCTTTTCTTATCGAGTAGATCTAGTTGTACCAATCTCTATTGCTGATACTGATCAAGTGGTAGCTCTAGAAGAGATGCAAATTTAAGAGCGGGTTTTTGAACATGAAGGGGTAGCATCACCTCGGTTTTATAAACAAGTTCTGAAGGAGTTGCATTGGTGGGGGTTCGAATGGTGGTTCAATATGCCCAGAGTGCATCATGGATTTTCTCATGCCAATCACGACCCGTTTCAACGGTTCTTTCTAAGATGCGGATCAAACTTTTATTCGTCGCTTCTGCTTGGCCGTTCCCTTGGGGATAATAAGCAGTTGAAAAATGATGATGAATTCTGAATTTTGAACAAAAGATCTTCATTCTCTCATTCTTGAAATGAGTACCATTATCTGACACAATGTCATGTGGTATACCGAAACGACAAAGAATGTTCTTATGAATGAACAAGACCACATGTCGACCTTCTACCGTACGCAGAGTGACAACTTCAACCCATTTGGTGAAGTACTTTGTTACGACAAGAAAATATTTATGACCATTGGAAGCGGAAGGAGTGATGGGTCCCACGACGTCGAAGGCCCACATAGAGAATGGCCATGGAGACACGACTGATTGCAAGTACGTAGCTGGCGCATGGATGAAAGGTGCGTGCACTTGACACAGAACACACTTCTTTACAAAGTGATAACAATCTTGCTGCATGGTTTTCCAATAATATCGTGCTCGAATGATTTGCATAACAAGGGTTTAGTAGCCAACATGACCACCACAAATGCCTTCATGTGCTTCTCGCACGACTTCTTTGGCTTCTTCTTCATCTTAGCACCTAGAATATTCAGAATTGAACCCACGACGATAAAGAACATTGGCGAGAATAAAATAACGGGCCGACATATGCTGAATCGCTTTTTGCTCCTTCTTTGATAATTCCGGTGGAAGCTCACCACTTTCAATTAAATCTTTAATATCTTGGTACCAAGGTTTCCTTTTCTGTTCCGCTTGGCTAACTTGCATTACTGGAATGAAAGCAGGTTGATCAAGTCTGCCAATTTCAAAAGAACGACAAAATTCTCTGCTTCTAAAAAACATAATGGAGCCTAGGTGTTATCGTTGCAAAATTTTTCCCGTCTTCCCTTCCTTGCGGAAGAGAGAGGGAAATGCTTTCGCGATTCAAACTTGACCGGATTTTGGAAATTGTTTTGAAATACTCGCCTCCGTTTTGAAAATTTGCAGGAAAATCTATAGGATAGGGCTCGACCTGTCGGTACGAGGTTCGACCGTTCCTGCCACCTTTAACAGGGTTAATCGAACCAAGGAACAAAATTATGCTTGACTTAGTAAAATCATTGAAATTGTGTTCTATCCTAAATGCACAGAGAATTCCGGCATGTGCTATGAGATTTTTGGAAAATGTAAATTGGAAAATATGATGTATGCTTAGGAAACATTTGGAATTGAAAAGCATTTCTCAGGAAAAGATGGAAATCAATCTCTTAGAAAAACTCAGACGAAGAAGGTTTGAAAATCTCGGGAAATTTTATAAAGATTTGGAAAATCAGGCAGAAATGAGAATCTCGAGAAAATCTGGAGAAAGTTTATAAAAATTTAGAAAACCCTGAAGAAATGAGAATCTCGAGAAAATCTTGAGAAAGTTTATAAAAATTTAGAAAACCCTGAAGAAATGAGAATCTCGAGAAAATCTTGAGAAAGTTTATAAGGACTTGGAAAACCATGAGGAAATAAGAATCTCAGGAAAATTTTAAGAAAGTTTAGAAAGACTTGAAAAATCATGAAGAAATAAGAATCTCAGGAAAAGTGAAGGAATTCTTGAGAAAAGATGATCATTTAAAAAGAAAAAAACTTATCAGAAAAACTTGGATTTTGAGAATTTCCTTAGGAAAATGATAGAAAATTTTGTAGGAAAACTCATTGGAGAAGGAAATTCAGAACTTAGGAAATTGAAATCCTGAGAATCTTGTCTTTGGAATGTTTGAAAATCAACTTTGATTCTTGAGAAAGATGAGAATTTCCTTTTGAAAATGACTCTTAAGAAAATAACTTTTTAAGGAAAATCACGAGAAAACTTTGATTTGGGAAATCCAACTTCGAATATCATCATAGTTTCTTGAGAAATCGATTCCATGAAGTGAAAATCTCTTGAAAAAATCATGAGAAAACAAATGATGCAGATGATTTGAATGAATGAATGCAGTTTGAAAAGATTTTCTGAAAAATTTGTCGGAAAAATGTGGATTAAACCAAAGTAAATCCTTCACATATTCTGACTGTGGCCATGAATACATTCAGGGTATTATTTGAGTTAATTCACAATATTTTGAAAACATTGGAAATATGAGGTGCATTTTCAAGATAGCCTAAGAGTGTAGGCTCAATGTGACTGGTAGAGGGATGATGGATCTGGGTCTCGCCCATATTCCGACTAAGGCCGTAAATATGGACTCCACCGAGTTCATCAACTCTCTAAGAGTTGGTGCACGTGCCATTCGTGTTCATCCACGGTAGGTTTTGAAAATTGAGATATATGCATCATAGAATCAGGATATTACTGAAATCAAACTATATGAGATGCGGGCTAATCTAAGCAGTAAAAGTAAATCTTATTCCAAGGTTTACATTGGATTGTTACATTGCATAATATAAAGTTAAAAGAAAATTGAAACGGAACCAAGGAATCAACATCTTCTAGAGTTTCCTGCAAAATGAGAGTTAGTACAAAATAGCCAAGGAAATGGACATATATACTATATATAACAAGGATATACAAGTAAATGTAGAAATACTTGAATTTATGATGAATGATATATGATAATGAAGATATATTCACAAAAAGTAAAAGAAAAGAAAATATATGTGATAACAAGTGTACATGAAGGGATATATACATATATATATAAGTATATATATACATATATATATACATATATACATATACACGTATACATATAGGTAGATATACAATAGATATACATATATATAGATATATATATACATATAATGAGAAAATATATATATTTAATGGAAATTCCATATAATGGGTAAAACCAGAAAATACAGGTATATACAGTTTCTGTAGGGGATTTTACACAGCCGTATTTCCCAAATTACAAGATATATTTCAACAAAAATGGGTATGGAGCTTCCCTATATATCAATAATGAAGCATGCAAAAGATGGCCAAGAAATCATGAACGGATATTAAAATATTCATCCATGGACGTGGCCGAATATCAAGACTGCACTCCTGCAGAAAATTGAGTGGCTAAATGCATGATATCCAAAACGTGTATAACACATGATGCAAAGGTATTGTGGAATGATTTCAAAGGTGCAGGGGATGATTACAAGATGCCTAACTACTAAATTTAAGTAAAAGAAGACAAAATATACCTAACTACTTAGACTTACCTAAAGAAAATATGTTAGGCCCAATTGTCATTCTCTCATACTCCTTACATTCTGAAGTTATCCTTATTTTATAATCACAATCCTGCACTGATTTCAATACTCATACCCTATGCATTGCTATAACTAAAGTCTACACAGGGGACTAATGTTGTCCCTTAGATATGCTGGAGATGCCTTGTCCAAAGAAATTATCGAGACATCCGAATTCCTTGAATGAAAGGCAACTAAATACAAACATCTTTATAGCTACTCAAAACAGGAATTGTGGATGTTTCCTTATTGAGCATCCCGAATTCAAGGGAACCACGTGACATCAAATAGACAAAGGGAACAGCAAGTCAAATAGGCAATGGAATGAGACAATATGAAGATGTAAGTGTAAGGAAGTTACAGGTGCATTATCAAATCAAAACGGAACACAGCCAGTTTAGAGATCCTACAGGTATAGCGAACAACAAATTTACATCATGTACCCTGACAGAATGAGCACCACAGTGTATAAAACGGATGAACTAATCTGGACTTTATCCTGTTCAGTCCAATGATACTTCTGACATTGAATATTCTAAAAAGCATAACATAAAGGGGCGACATATGAACACCGACTTGTTGAGCCATGCTTTTACCATGAGTTCCTCTATGAGGTAATACCTTTCAGAACTGAGAGCCAAACGGATGCTGTCAAGCCAAATCAGTTGCTCATGCTCTCTTATGAAACAACTTTCAACGTTGTTACTTAGAAAGAAAAAAAACTGAAGGTACTTCCCTCACAGAATTACAAAAAGCTAATTTGAAATTTCTTTCCATTTCATCGTCTGAACTTCTTAATAAGAAGTAAGCCATAAATGCCATATCTATGGTCATGGCTGTTGTGGGGAAATCTGAACATACATGAGTCTATTCATGCTGCTAGAATCTCAAAGAATGACCTCCATATAAGAGATGTGAGACATAAAAATATAAGAGGCCGGAATCAAATGAAGCATCAGAACTTAAACAGATCCTCCTTACACTCATCAGCATCAGCGCATTGCAAGATTTCAGATCTATGTTAACATTCGGAAATGCACAATGAATCATAAAACGCTCAGCTCTTTGTCATTTTGAGACATACAAAACATACGAAATTTTCTAAAAAAAAAAAAAAATGTAAAACCATGAAACAGAAGGCTATATGAATTAAAAAAAAAAATAGCTGACGCAGGGGAATATAAGAAATGATATACTAGGTTTAAATGTGGTGCTCTGGTTAAGAGCACCCTTTTTCTGTAGGATGAGCCTTATCGGCTATCACGGTGTCCTTCAATCTACAGATATCTTCAGCAAAGAAAAAAAAATATATCACCTGACATGGAAAAGAGGTTTGTAACCAGATTTTAAGCAAGAAAACCATGAGAAAAATGGTCATAAGTAACACCTAAAACCTCAAATATTACATTTTGCAATGGACTGAAGGTAGAAATTTTTGATAAAATGACCCTTTTCAATGATAAAGTACAAGTGTATGATAGTATGAATCAGATGAACATAAGAACATTATGACTTGAAGTAAAATTATTTGGAATTGTTCATAATGCTAGATCAAATCATACGAAAACTTTAGGGAAAGCACAAAAAAAACGATGAAAGAATGCATTCATCTGCTGAAAATTCGGACTGAGTTGAGAATATCATTGAACGATATCCTCAACTCTTGATACCTTAGACAACCAGAATGCAAAATACGTCAATTGCTGAAACGAATTTGCAGGAAAACGTGACATAAATAAGATTTCTACTTTACATAAAATGGGTGTATAAAGTCTTTACCTTGGATTCAGCCGAGTCAACAAGGTCCCTTCCTATTGAAGGTTCTGCAGAGGATCAATTATCTCGACTAAAGCTTCTGAAGGCCAGCTGCTGGGCTGGATTGAAGATGGGGAAAACGGTGGTGGCTCTTCTGCGGCTGGGCTGGAGTGGCTGAAGAAGGATCTGGATAGCAAATGGCTGGGGCTGAAGGCTGAAGGAACAATGAAGGATGGTGCTGGTGGAGGCCTCTTCTGCGGCTGGGCTGAAGAAAAATCGGATGCTGGTCACCTCCTTCCCCCCCTGCCAAAACCCAAAAGAGCAATTTCAATCCCCCTTTTCCTTCGTGAGTGCCTGCCCCTTTTAAAACTTTCCTTTCTCCCTAAAAAAAAACGCAGCCCCTTCCCCCTTAATGAGGTTCCGTTATAGTTTTTTTTTTTGAAATTTTTTGAAAATTTTGTTGAAAATTTTGCAAAGGCGTGAAACCGATGCCTCATTATTTTGAAAACTTGTTGTTTTTAAAAGAGGCGCATCTTGGGTTTTTTCAAAACTTTGTTTCATTTACCTAAGTTTTAGGTAAAAATCAAATTTATTATTTTTTTATTTTTTTTTTGGAAGTTCGGTTGTGCCATTTAAGGCTGCCTCCTTCTTAAAACAAAAATTATTTAAACAAATCAATAAAAAGCAAAAAAAGAAAAAAAAATGAGTATTAAAATAAATGAGAGGCTTTTATGGAAATGCCACCTCAATCTACTTTTAAAATCTTTTTGAAAATAAAGCTTTATTTTGTTTTGTAAAATCTTTTATTTTCAAATGGGGTGCCACATGTGTGTGGGCCCACTAACTAAAATATAAATAAATAAATATTGAGAAATTAAAAAGAAAAATTTGCAAATTGGTATGAACTTCAGGTGGGTCCCGCTTGAGAATAAGAAACTTACCTGGGGGTCTTAGTATGATGCTAGTTAAAAGGTGGGTCCCGCTCCATTTATTTGAAAATACGAGATAAAACATTATTTATTTTCAAGAATTTGGAAAAATTGGTTTTTCAGGACAAAAATATGGATAAAATAAATGTAAAAAATTTTGTAACGAGATTTAAAATCTTTTTGCAAAAAATTTTGAGATAAAATCTTTAAAATCAATATCCAAATATCCAGATTGTTTTCCTTGAGGAAGACTTTTGTAATTCAAAGTACTGGGGGTAAAATTGGAAAAATTGGTAATTTTGAATACCCAATGTTTTGAAAATTCAATTTTGAAAAGTTTAAAAAAATCAAATCTGGATTGACAATTTTGAAAATCAAGAGTTCTGGATCTCAACTGACATGCTATGCAGTGAAATGATGCAAAGTGTTCATGCAATGCGATGCAAAGACATGTTTCAGGAAATGTTACTCTGAACCAGGAAGTGGAAATTCTACCTTCTTATCCAGGAAAAGGATTTTGAAATTTTTCAATTTGAAGATGTCTCTGAACCTAAATATAGAAATTTTGAGGCTCAAGAATGAAATTTAGGACTTTCTGCATGTTCAATCTTGGAAAATGACCATTTTACCCTTCATTGCTTCTGAAGAACTGAAATATGATAATTAAGGGCGATGTCAAGAAGGTGAGTGAAAATTTGGGGTGTTTACACTAGGCTGGCCAAACCGTCGGCTATTTGATTAAACTCCCTTTTTATATGGAAAAGTTGAAATTCATCAAAATTGTTGATGAGGGTTAGAACAATCTTTTGATAAGGAAGCAACTTCTGGTCTTTTACATGCCATTCAGCTTTGACTTGGCTGACGACGAGCAATGAATCACCGAAAGCGTGTACTCTCTTGATATTGAAGTCTTGTAGAATTCTCATACCTTGTATTAAAGCTTCATACTCAGCCATATTATGGGTACATTGAAAATCTAGTTTTAGAGAAAAGGGGATCATCTCTTTCTCTGGTGTGATCAGTAAGATGCTGATTCCTATGCCGGCCATATTCTTGGAACCATCGAAGAATAAGTCCCAAACTAGAGACTGTTGAACATTATAGATCCGCTCATCGGGGAAATCATCCTCAGCTTTAACATCTTCTGCCAGAGAAAAATCTGCCAATTGGTCTGCATTTGCTTGGCCTTTTGATAGATTGCTGAGAAACATATTGCAAGTCATATTGCATCAAAAGGACTTGCCACTTGGCAATCCGTCCACTGAGAAATGGTTGTTCGAGAATGTACTTGAGTGGATTAAGTTTTGAAAGAATCTTGACCTCTGATGCTAACAAGTAATGCCTTAACTTTTGACACATCCAAACCAGTGCTAGACATGTCTTCTCTATCTGGGAGTACTTCTTCTCATAATCAATAAAAGTCTTGCTCACATAGTAGATGGCATGCTCAATCAGACTGTCTTCCTCGTACTGTGCCAAGAATCCACCACAAGAGACTTGGTTAACTGAAACATACAGTAAAAGAGGCTTTCCTAATTCCGGTGGCTTCAGAACAGGCAGGTTAAGAAGGTACTTCTTGATACAATCAAATGATTGCTGACATTCTGGTCCCCACTCAAACTTCACTCCTTTTCTAAGCAAATTATTGAAAGGCTCACATCTCATGGCAAGAATGGATATGAATCTCTGAATTGATTGCATACATCCCTGAAGACTACGCAATTCTTTGAGAGTAGTTAGGGGTGTCATATCAATGATGGCCTTTGCTTTGGTGGCATCCATTTCTATTCCCTTTTTGCTGACCAAGAAGCCTAATAACTTGCCTGATCCAACTCCGAAGACACACTTATGAGGGTTGAGTCTTAGCTTATAAAGAATAAGTCGCTTGAAGACCTGACTTAAAGCATCGATATGATCTTCTTCTTCCTTGGATTTGACTAGGATGTCATCCACGTATGCATCCATGGTCTTGTGCATCTGGTCATAGAATATGGCAGCCATTACGCGTTGATAGGTTGCTTCGGCATTCTTGAGCCCAAACAGCATGACTGTGTAACAGAAAGTGCCCCGTAGTGTAGTGAAGGATGTTTTGGATTGGTCACGAGCGGCCAGTTTGATCTAGTTATATCTGGAGTATCCATCCATAAAAGAGAACATGGCGTGACCAGCCATGCTTTCGACCAAGAGATCAATATTTGGGAGTGGATAGTCATCCTTTGGAGTAGCCTTATTGAGATCACGAAAGTCGATACAGATTCGAACTTTACCATTCTTCTTGTGAACTGCTACGATATTTGCCAACCAATCCAGATAATCTATTGCTCGAATGAACTCTGCTTTAAGCAAATCCTCAAGTCCTTCCTTGACCTACTGCTCGATTCGAGGATCCATCTTCCTTAACTTTTGCTTAACTGGTTTTGCATCAGGCTTTAAAACGAGGCGATGTCCCACCAATTTAGGATCTAACCCTAGCATATCCTCATAAGTCCATGCAAACACTTCTTGATATTGCTTGAGAAAATGGATGAGCTTTTTCTTCTCATCTATGCTTAGACAAGAGCCGATCTTGAGAATTTTAGGTTTATCCTCTGAACCAATATTGATGTCTTCAGTTGGATCCTGAACTAGGGTCGATGGCTCATCCTGTTTCTGAATCGCTGCAAATTCTGGCAATTCTGGAAGCGCCGAATCAAATTCTGCCATTTCTTGTGGCTGCTTTGTGACCTTACTGTCCTCCGCTCTTGCCCTGACCTGATAAATCTTTGCAGGTTTCGATGTGTTTGACAAATTGATGACTAATCTCCTTATTGATTGGGAAGACATTCTTGAGGTTTCGAAAAGGAGTAGCTTTCAGAAAAAGTTTGTTCATTATGGCATAAGTTGCATGAAATGGAAAAGGATAAGAACAATGAATTTTAAAGACAAATTGCAAAGGAGTAAGAGAAAGATGACATCTAGATAGACGAGAAAATTCATAGCTTTATTGAAGACTTAACATGGAATGACGACATAAACTGAAATGGGACATTGTCCCTACAAACTACAGAAAATGACTGAAAAGAAGAAAGACAAATGGTAGAAGACTTTAATGAATCCCTTTAATGAAGACAGTATTTTTGTGAGATCCTTTGCCCATGAACCCCAATTCTGCCCTGCGCGGATGATGGTCCGTGACCACTGGCTCTAGTCGGCCATCTTCGTTCTTGCCCAAACCTTTAAAAGGTTGATAACCATGCTTCAGTAACAGGTCAAACTCTTTCTTGGCTCTTACAAACTATGGGAAAAGAGGATGGTCCTTGAAAGTGCTGTAATCGAGACGACCCCCGATTTTGAAGAAATGTGGCCCTTTAAACACCCCAAATTTTCACCCTCATCCAGTACTTACATTTCATGTGTCATTGCATATCATTACATACATTTTTGCATATCATTTTATCGCATTGCATAGCATTGCATGCCATTGCATCTCATTTTCGAGATCCAGCACTCATGTTTTCAAAATATTTAATCCAGATTTGAGTTTTAAAACTTTTTCTTTCAAAAATCAATTTCAAAACCTGGGTTTTTACTCAACATTCTGTCATTTTCCAACCCCAGGACTTTATATTTCGAAATATTTTCTCAGAAAACAATCTGGATTCATTTCAAACTCAATTTCAATTGATTTCAATTCTCAGATGAGACCCATTTAGGTGGTGTCGCTTCTGGATTCCTTTACTTGTCAAAAAATCTCCAAAAATTTCAGAGTCCTAGTTGGATCAGGACTCTTTTTCCAGAGTCCAGTCGGATCAGAACTCTACTTTTCACTACCTTTTTACCTATTTTTGAAGAAAACCTTTCAAAATCTTCTGTTTTGGCCAAAATTTCAGAGTCCTAGTTGGATAAGGACTCTTCTTCAAGAGTCCAGTCGGATCAGGACTCTTCTTCAGAGTTTCAATTGGATTGGGACTCTAATCTTTTACAGCTATTTTTATCTATTTTCAATCAAATCTTTCAAAATCTTTCAAAATGAGTCAGAAACTCAGATTTTCAGTCAAAACAGGACTCTGTTCAGAGAGTCCTAGTTGGATCAGGACTCTGATCCTGATTTCAATTTTGAGATAAATCTATCAGAAATCTTTCAATATACCAAAACTATTACACTTTTATCAAAGAATTTTAAAATTCTGAGGTTTTATCTCAGAGTCTTGATCAAATCAGGACTCTACCCCAGAGTCCTGATCAAAGCAGGACTCTATCCAAAATTGATTTCCTCACTTCATTTTCACTGGTTTTCAAAAGCATTGCCCAAGTTTCATCATTTGCCTACCAGAAAAACCAAAATTCTTAGAGTTCTGATCGAATCAGGACTCTTTCTTAGAGTCCTAATCAGATTAGGACTCCGAACCAAAACTTCAATTTCATCTTATTTCTAACTGTTTTTCAAAATTCTCTCATTTGTTTTCTTAGAAAATCCAAAAATCTGAGAGTCCTAGTTCAATCAGGACTCTGTCCTTAGAGTCTCAGTTGAATCAGAACTCTGTTTTATTTCAATTGTTGTTATTGTTTTCACTGTTTTGACAAGTTCTTTCATTTGTTTTTCAGAAAATACCAAAAAAAAATCTTGAGTTTCAGTCCGATCAGGACTCTGTCCCGGAGTCCTAGTCTAGTCAGGAGTCTGTTTTGAAGTATGTTTTTATTCCATTTTCATTTATTTCCATTTGTTTTCAAAATTTAGGTCATTTTGTAGAGTCCAGTTAATCCAAGACACTATTTCAGAGTTCTGATCGAGTTAGAAGTCTAACCCTGACTGTATTTTCTGACTTGTTTCACCATTTTCGATGAAATCTTTTCAAAAATTCCTTTATTTGGCTTTTAAAAACCAAAATCACAGAGTCCTAAAAATCCAGGACTCTAGCCCAGAGTTCCAGTTCGCTTAGAACTCTATTTTCAAATCTTTGAATTTCAACTGTTGATTTTAATCCCTTTTCAAAGCCATTTTTGTATTTATTTTAAGTTTTTCAAAACTTCGATGTGGGCCCACTCAGTTGGCACCATATCCAGAGGAGTTATGACTTGGTTAGAACCCTATGCCATTTCAAAAATTCTAATTTTAAGATTGCTTTTGAAAATCCTTTTGAAAACTCCTTAAATTTCAAGTTTTAAAATCGCTTTTTGAAAAACTCAAGTAGGGCCCACTCGGGGTGGCGCCATATTCGAGTAAGTCAGGGCTAGACTAGGGTTAGTCAGTGCCTTGGTTAGGTTAGGGGTTTAAAACAATTTTGAAAATCCATTTTATTTAAGTTTTAAACCATTGGTTTTTAAAGGTTTTAAATTCAGGTTTTAAAAACCAAATGTGGGTCCATACTAGGTGGTGCCACATTTGGACTTTCTAGGGTTTAAGTAGGTGTTAATTAGGGATTAATTAGAGTCCATTTAGGTTAGAATTCTCCAAAAAATTGTTGCCCCCTTTATTGGATTTATTAGAAAGAGTTCTAAAAAAATAAAACTCCTTAATTAACCCTAATTAAGGAGGTTTTGAAAACTTATAAATAGTGGACTTCGAGAGGTAAAAAAAAAAGGCTCTTTTTCTCTCAAATTTTTGTGGCCTCTCTCTCCTCTCCAGAACCTCTACCTTCCTCCATTGCAGCTGCAGCCCCAAGAACCCCAAAATCGACCCAAGAAGATGATTTAACTCAGTTTGAGGGTGATTTCAAGGATTCTAATCCATTAGAATCGATGAGAGGTACGTTTTTCATATTCTTAACCGACGAAACGTGAGATTTACCCGTTAAATGGGTTAAATCCATGATTTCAAAGGTGAAAGCAAATTCCAGCCATTGATTCCCTGTATTTTATTTATTTATCTATTTATTCATGTTTATTTTACGTTTTACAGCATAGAAATAATTTTTATTTACTGTTTTATGGTTTATTTTATTGTTTTACATTAATTAATGCATAGTTTTTATAGTTTCTTAGATTTCTGTGTGTTTTAGGTTTAGAACAGTAAAGATAATGTTATTTCGGACTTAAATCCTTGTTTTTTATTTATGATTTTTTTATATGTGAGGCATGCATATGTGATTGAACTACTGTAAAAAAATCAGATATTTTGGACTTCGGGAACCCTGTCAAAAAAATCAGACATCAAATCGGGTTTTTAAATCTTTAAAATCGTTGTTAAAATCAAGAAGTTAACTTGCTATGATGATATTTTTCTCATCCTATATCCGATTTTAGATCTGTAAAGTTCCATGGATTCATATTGATTAGCTATATCTACTGTGAAATGTTCATAATTTTTTATTATTGTTTAGTATTTTTCCTCTGTCAGAGACTTTGATTTTTAATTTAAAACTCGTTAGGGTTTACCAAAACCCTAATCAGACTTGTGTTATTTATAAATCCCAAACCACAGATCCGATTCATGATCTGTAAAAAGTGAGTATTGTTATTTTTATATCTATTGTGCACTGCTACAATTTAAGAGATGTTTTTTTAGGTTTGCTATTTATGTCTGTATTTTCAATCTGAAGTAGCCGTTTTAACCCCTGTTAAATGTGTTATATTTTAGTTCCGATTGCCGGAAGGGTTTCTCCCTAACCGGAGATGATTTTTCCGATCTGTAAATTGGGAAATCTCTTTTTTTATTCCTAGTTTGTCTCTGTAAAATTTCATAGATTTTCATGAAATATTGACCCCTGATTCGGGTCTAACTCTGAAACTGGTTGGTGAACTAGGTCAAAAATAGCATATTTTTAGGGTTTGATGCAATTTTCGGGTTAATTTAATGTCAAAAAAATATTTTTATAATTCTAATTCAAAATTAGGGTTATAAAAAGTCTAGGTACCAAATTTGATGAATTTTGGAATCTGATTGATGGCTGAATTAAGCAAATTGCAAAATCGGGTTTCTGAAAGATCCAAAAACACTGCCAAAATCACAGTTTTTGTGATATTCTTGGATTTTCGTGCATAAGCATATATTTTAAGGGTTTAATCATATTCATAATCATATTAGGATACTTTAGGTCAAATTTGATGTTAATTTGATTTCATTTAGTCCTTAAAACCCAAGTTTTTACCAAATCTATTTCAGAAAACCTTGATTTCAAGGCCATAGTCTTGCTATCAGGGGCAATTTGGTTATTTGACCTCAATTTCGAAATCCCTAACCTTAGTTTTCATGTGTTTAAGTATGTCATATCATATTTTAGCCTAGTTTATTTGCATTTGAATTTCAAAACTTGCATTTTACCAAATATCTTTCTGAAAACCCTAATTTCAAGGCCATAGTCTTGTTGTTAAGGGTATTTTGGTCATTTTGACCCCAATTTCGAAATTTCATATCTTATCTTCCTTATTTATTCAATCTTATTTCATTTTTTATCAATTTTTATTTAAGAGAATCATGGAAAAGGCTTATATCTAGCAAAATCCAGTAATTTCTAGATATTACTGGATAAACCTAAAAAAGCCAACATATCATTACTAACAAAGTTTTCTAGTTTTGCAGGCACATTGAAGATTTTAATTTCATGTATTTAAATTTCAATAGTGATGTAAATTAAATGTAAACTTTGGAATAAGAATTTAAATTCCTGCATAGATTAGGATTTGCATTTCATATAGTTTAAACTTTGATATATAACTGCCATGTATGCCAATTCATGCACATTTTATTAATTCACTATGGTCTACACGAATGGCACATACACTAGCTTTTATGAAGTTTATAAACTTGGTGGAATTCGTATTTATGGCCATAGTCAGAATATGAATGATACCCAAATTTGTAATCTTCACATTAGCCACATTCAGCCTACACTCTTAGGCTAACTTCAAAAATGCATTGCATTTCTCAAAAATACAAAAAGTATTTATCAATTCCTCAAATCCATATTCATTCATTTCATGCATTTGCCAATTCCAATTCAAATTTCAATTCAAAGAAATTCATTTCCTCAAAATTTTCTAAGTCATATTCAAAAATCGATTTTCTCAAAATATGGATTTGCCAATGATATTTCAAGTATTTCCCAAGTTCCAAATTCGATTTTCTAAGTTATATTTTCAATTTCAAAGTTTGAACTCAAAGAAATCAAGTTCTCCAAAGTTATTTCACATTTCTCAAAATCGATTTTCACAAAAATCTCTTGAATACTTCAGAAATCGATTTTCACTTTCTCAAATACAGTATCTCAACCTTAATTCATGATTTTCAAAGAGTTTATATTCCAAGTATTCCAATATTCAAAGCAAACATCATGTTTTCAAATATGCATTTTTAGAAATTCATAGCACATGCCTGATTCTTTGTGCATTTAGGAATTAAAATATGGTTTAGACAAGTTGAACAAAGCAAAGCATTTGATTGATCCTTGGTTCAATTACCCCTGGTAAAGGCGCCAGGAACGGTTGAATCTCGTACCGACAGGTGAGTCCCATTCTTCGGAATAATCCCGCATTTTAAAAACGGAGAAGAGTTATTTTCAAAATCTTTTTCAAAGGTCAGTTTGATTTGCAAAAGTAAAATTTTGCGATGATAACAGGTTTGGCGACCGTGATGGGACCTGTCTTCGCCTGATCAATTTAATGCTCTACTTAGTTCAAGTTGTCAAAATCAATTTCCATGGAATGTCAGCTTTGCTTTATGATATCATGTGAACCTAGGAGCCTAGACTTGAACCCAGCTGACATGGAATGCATATAGACTAGGTATGGTTTGGTAGGACCATATTGGGGAGAATTATTCATGCTCACATAGACTTAGGTCTAATACAACACTCCTCAATTTAGGAATTGTATGAAAACAATGTTTGCTTCTTTAAATATTTCAAAATTCTATCTCTTTAGGACTTAGAGCCTTCTGTTTGATTGCATGTGCTCATGTTTTCAAAAACCACCCCTATCTATATTGTCCCGGTCTTCACGTTGCTGGGCTGTCTTGCAGAACCATAGTTCGGGACAGAACCTCACAACTGGGCCACCTATTTGGGTGAAAACCCCCCTGCCACGTACCAAGGGCCATAGTCCAACGTATATCGGCAGGTGCTCAAGGATGTTGAGAAACTTGAACCTAGAACCGGAGAAATTGATTTTATGTCACGTACATCGAGCCTTGGCTTGAGTATATAGGCATAACTGGATTGGATACAGTTGATCTGAACCTTAGAGTTAGGATTAAGGTCCTACAGCTATTTCAAAATTTGTGCATCTAGAGTCAGCTTTTAGGGAATGTTGTATGTGCATACTTGTTTGTGCATAATGTGTTATAGTCATTTCTTTTTATTTTCCATATTTTCTCAATTTTTTAAAAATACTGGACATTTTTTTCAAAAATCCCCAATCCATGCCCATGTATTGTCCATGTTTTAAACCCTGGACGATTTTTAAATACTTCATTTTATGAAATACTTCCTTATATTTCATTAAACCCTGGACGATTTTCATAAAATTCCTCCATTTTCCTAAAAACTCCAGGTGATTTCCCATCTTCCTATCCTCTGAATCTCGAATCTCCTACTTCATTTTATCCTGCCTGCATTTTTTTCAAAGTCTCTATATTTTCCCAAGTCTTATTCCAAATTTTCCATGTTTTCTAGTCGATTCTGATGGCATCCAGTCAGCTTGATTCAGTCTTCCCCGAGGGTCACATCTCCTACGAGGTGCGACAAGGTCTTCCAGAACATCGAGTCCTCAGCACCGGATCCTTCTTTCCCCGGTGGTACTACTCATGGTTCAAGAACTTCTCTCATATGTTTCCGGACCACTTGGACGATTGTGGGCTAGAACTGGCATCCGCGGTGGGAAAGCAGACAGTCAACGGCAATTTGATCCATGCACTAGCAGAGCGGTGGAATCCAAGCACTTCTACCTTCTGGTTCCCGTGGGGCGAGATGACGGTGCTGATAGATGAATTTTCAGAGATTATGGGATTACCTGAGCCAGCCGGTCAGCCTGGAGACCCATTGGAGAAACATTTTCTGATTAATGTTAAGGGTCTGGACCCTAAGGATGCCTTAGCTTGCATGACAGGACGTAAGTCGTGGCCCTTGATCGAGGAGGATGGAAATGAATATGTGGACCTGTTCGAAATCTACAAACAGTATGAAACATTTGTAGAGGTCAGCTCATTGTCCAGGACAGCTCGAGAGAGAATCCAGCATGCGATGGTTCTGTGCACGGTGGGATTAGCCTTCTTTCCTGATGGGCGGAATTATATAGATATCAGAATAGTTCAGCTTCTAAGGAGATGGGGAAGTCGACAGACCAGCCACCTCTCCATAGCCATGGCCGCACTCGCTTTTCTATAACGAGGGTTGACTCGTTTCGCACTCGGAGAATCAATTCTAGTCGAAGGGTGCACCTATGCATTGCAATCTTGGTTCCTTTGGCATGTGCCAGCCCGAGCCAGTTCATTCAGATATAATGGTGAAAAGCTTCTGCCAGTTGCGCTCTACCGGTTCTTGATCGATAACCTTCAGGAGGAAGAAGTCGTGTGGGATTACTTTGATCGTCAGGAATCACCTCCCAGATATACTTATGCATATGGCAAGCAATTCAGGCTACTTGGTCCATTCTTCTGCGCATACTACCATCCAGAGTGGTGTGTCAGGCAGTTCTCTCAGAGACAAAAGCGTGTAGAGATTCGTCCACTATCAGGGGTCTTGCTAGAGTTCGATCTCACATCAGATCAGTGGTCCGGAGCATACCATTCTGCCAGACATGGCTGGGATTCCTTTGTTACTCTTACTATTTTTCCTGGTCCTCGAGTGTCCTCTGATTATCAGGAGTAGTGGAAAATTGTTTGTCCCCCTCTCCTTTGTCAAGTGTATTATTAAAATCATGTTTTCAATAAAATTCCTTTAATCTTCATTTCACTTTGGTTTGACGACCTCGCCTAGGTAACAAGGCATATTTTCAGTTGTTTATTTTGCAAAGAATAGCAGCGCAATTGTCGTAACTCTAGCGAGGACTCAATCCCTAGTAATGGGATATTATTTCAATTGTCTACCAAAATTCTCAACAAATATTCTTCTCCAATCAAATCTCTTTCAAAAGCCTAACCATCAATTTTGCCCTGCAGAGAGTATTTGTGATATTAAATGGTTCAGACGAGGTCAGGAAAGAAAATTGCATCAGTCGAAGGCGTCACATATTAGTAGCCTCAGAAGAAGAAATAAACTCACCTCGATCAATCCAGAGTCAGGGTTAGCAGGCGGATGATGGCATCGATCCCCAAATGTATGTCATGTTCAAAGAAGTGATGACCAAAATGCTGGCAGAACAAACCGAAGCTAGTACAGAAAAGATCCAGATCAAGCAGAAGGCAAAAGGCCAGGCAGTCAAGAAAGTTCTGAAGCTATCCAAGAAACATATCCAACAGGAAGATACATCTGATGAATCAGAATCAGTAGGTGGCACTGATGAAGAGTATGAAGTCTGACAAGCAATTCAAAGATCCCCTTATAGGCAAGGGACAACCTATAAATGGAAAAATCAAGGAATGGATGATCGGGTCCAAATACAGCTGAAGGAAATGGAAAAGAAGATTAAAGGTTTGCAAGCCCGCGACAAGGGCAAGAAGGTCTTCACGAGCAAAGATTTCTACAAGAGCATCACTCTCGTCAGGAATAATCAAGATTAAAAAAAGACAAATTCTGTCAAGGCCCACCGCGAGGGGTGCAAGGATAACAAAGTAAATTATACAAGTCAGAAAGAGAAATCTTTAAAGCAGAGTGAAAAATTGAGTCAACACAAAGAAAAGATAAAGCGGGACGGCTGGGATTGCGATCGCCAATTTACTCCTCTCGAGCAGTCTCTTGATGAAATCCTTGAATATATGTTGGCCAAAGAATTGGTAAAGCTTCCAAGAGTCTCAAATCCTCCCACAGTCATAGGAAGATTCACATACCAGTTCTGCAAATTCCATCGGGCAGTAAGGCATGACACTGAGAATTGTTTCGTCCTGAAAAATATCATTCAAGATTGCATCGACAAGAATATCCTTATTGAAGATGAGGAAAATACCAGTCGACCCTCCTGAGCAAGTTTTCTAAAAATTGACAATGTCGAGACTATGTCACTTTCATCATTTTGTCATTTTGAAGGGACAATGTAGTCTCAGTTCTTCTATCAATTTGTTATTTCCTTCTTCAATGCATTAATAAATTTGTCAATCTTCCTTATGGCCTGGCGTCATCTTTTATATTCCTCATTTGCAAATGTTTAAATGTCTTCTTATAAGGGGTAACCTTTTTCAAAGTGCCTCTCTGATCAACCAAGAAGCTCATTGTCAGTTTTTACCTCGTTATCCTCAGAGAATTCTCATCAAATATCAATTACTTATCCTTTCTTATTCCCCCATTACACTGGGGCATTACTTTGAAAATTGTCTTCAAAAATTTTTGTATGCAGGCAGAATCAAACAAATCTCCCATTTTGCACGCATGTGCACCCATTTATATCATTTTACATACATTTGCATTCATCTGCATTCATTTGCATTCATCTGCATTTGCATCAAGCTTCCCCGATCAGGAGAAGGGGTTAATCCTGAAAACAGGCTTTGAAAAGCTAACTATGATGGTCCATTCAAATCATGAACCAAGAATTTTTATTTTCCAAATTCAAAACCCATAAGTTGAACCCTTCCTTCTTAAACTGTGATGCTTAGGTTAAATCCCTATGAAATTGATAGTTCGTAGGTCGAACCCCTGCAGAACCAATGTGATCCTTAGGTTAAATCCCTATGGAATTGATAGTTCGTAGGTCGAACCCCTGCAGAGTCAATGTGATTTGTAGGTTGAACGCCTATCAAACCAATACGGCTCATAGGTTGAACCCCTTTGTGAACCAAAAGTCCTTCTCAACCCAGTGGTTCTTAGGCTGAACCCCTTTCGAACCAATCTCGTTCTCAAAATTTCGATCTGTAGGTTGAAGTCCTCCTGATCCGATATTCTTTACAGTCCTTAGGTCGAACTCCTTTTGGATTGGTATTTTTTAGATATATGATTTGTAGGTTGAAGTCATCCTGATCCACGTTCTTAGGCTGAATCCCTATTGAACCCATGTCGTTCCCAGTGAACCAATGTCGTTCTCAATTGAACCAATGTCGTTCTTAGGCTGAATCCCTATTGAACCCATGTCGTTCCCAGTGAACCAATGTCGTTCTCAATTGAACCAATGTCGTTATTAGGCTGAATCCCTATTGAACCCAAGTCGTTCCCAGTGAACCAATGCCGTTCTCAATTGAACCAATGTTGTTCTTAGGCTGAATCCCTATTGAACCCATGTCGTTCCCAGTACACCAATGTCGTTCTCAATTGAACCGATGTCGTTCTTAGGCTGAATCCCTATTAAACCCATGTCGTTCCCAGTGAACCAATGCCGTTCTCAATTGAACCAATGTCGTTCTTAGGCTGAATCCCTATTGAACCCATGTCGTTCACAGTGAACCAATGCCGTTCTCAATTGAACCAATGTCGTTCTTAGCCTGAATCCCTATTGAACTAATGTCGTTCTCAATTGAACCGATGTCGTTCTTAGGCTGAATCCCTATTGAACTAATGTCGTTCTCAATTGAACCAATGTCGTTCTTAGGCTGAATCCCTATTGAACCCATGTCGTTCCCAATGAACCAATGTCATTCTCAATTGAACCAATGTCATTCTCAATTGAACCAATGTCGTTCTTAGGCTGAATCCCTATTGAACCCATGTCGTTCCCAGTGAACCAATGTCGTTCTCAATTGAACCAATTGTTATCATCGCAAAATTTTTCCCCTCCCTTGCGAGAGAGAAACGAATTTGCGAGTCAAACTCGACCAAAGTTTTGAAAATGATTTTGAAAATTTACTCGCCTCCGTTTTTAAAATTTGCGGGAAAATTCCGTGGAATGGGATCCGCCTGTCGGTACGAGGTTCAATCGTTCCTGGCACCTTTACCAGGGGTAATTGAACCAAGGACCAATTATGTGCTCTAACTTGATTCAAGTATCTAAATTATGCTCTATTTTTCCTAGAATGCACAAAGAATCAGGCTTGTGCTATGGAATTTTGAAAATAATGCAAGTTTAAAAAAAAAATATGATGTTTGCTTTGGAAAATTGAAATATGCTGGAAAAGTGATTGGAAAAGTACTTGAAATTGAATCCTTGGGAAAATCATTGAATTTCATTGGAAATCAAAAATTTGCATTGGAAAGTGATTTCTCAGGAAAACTTGAACTTTGGAAAATCGATTTTGAAATTTGGAATTGCTTTTCTGAGAAAATGGTTTTGAGAATTCTGAGAAAATCAAGAAATTCATTGGAAAATGACTTTTGAAATGGAAAATGAATTCTCAAGAAAACTGGAAAATATGAGAAAATAAATTTCTAAAAACTTGGGATTTTGAAATTTGAGAATTTGAAAACATAGGAAAATCTTGATTTGAACTTGGGAAATGCTTTGAAATGTCATTTGAAAACTTAGGATTTTGAGAAAATCAGATCCTGAGAAAGACTTGGAAATTCTTGAGAAAATTGAATTTTCTGAAATTGAAATTGGAAAATGAGTTTGAAATAATGCAATTTGAATGATATGAATGAATGAATATGAATTTGAAAAGGGAATTTCATTGAGGAATTGGGAAATCCTTTTGAAACTTTGAAAAATGCAGTGCATTTTGAAGTTAGCCTAAGTGTGTAGGCTGAATGTGGCTAATACGAAGATCATAAATCTTGGTTTTCTTCGTATTCTGACTATGGCCATAAATACGAATCCCACCGAGTTTATAAACTCCATAAAAGCTTGTGCACGTGCCATTCGTGTAAACCATAGTGAATTTGAAACAAATATGCATGAATCATACATCACATATTAAAATTTGCATAAATTAAACTATATGCAATGCAACCCTATTCTAAGCAGAAATATAACTCTTATTCCAAATTATTACATTTGATGTTACATTGAATTGAAATAAAATAAGAAAATAAAATCTTCTTCTTGAATATTCCTGCAAAACTAGAAAACAAGGTTAGCACAAAAATGTAGGTTTTTCTGAATTTATCCGAAAATATGGGAAATTATCGGATATTATTCAGATATAAACCCAAAATCATACCCCCTTTGATATAAACATGATGAATAATGAATAAATTTCGAAAATAAACTTGAAAATTCGAAATTGGGGTCAAAATGACCAAAATACCCCTGATGACCTTGAAATCAGGGTTTTCTGAAAGAATTTTTGTAAATTTTGGAAATTTGAAAATCAAATGAAATAAATCAAACATAATATGATGAAATATGATGATATGCATGAAATTTTGGGAGAATTAGAAATTGAAATTTCGAAATTTAGGTCAAAATGACCAAAATACCCCCAATAACAAGACTATGGCCTTGAAACCAGGGTTTTCTGAAATAAATTTTGCAAAATTGAAAAATATGAAATGCAAAGGAGATTAAAATTAACCCTAATATGATTCTACATGCTTATGTACATGATAAAAACCCTAAAATGGCGAAAATATCATAAAATATCGAATTTAACCTGATTTTCGCTTCTGAATTTAAAGATAAACTAACACATGGAGCAAATGAACTTGGAATTAAACCAAATTTGGCATGGACACCTAAAATAACCCTAAAAATAGAATGGAGCTCGAAAATCTAATTTTGTTTATATTTTTAAATATGGAAATTCAAATAAAAACCCTAAATTTCATGATTTTTGCCTAAAATATTGAATTCTAAAGGGGATTTAGGATATCAAACTTCCATAAAAATTTCCCAAATTTTATGGGATGATAGATGACAGTAAGGCAAGGATTTTTGCCTTTTACACTTTCTGGTTTTGACCTATGGTCGGAGCTGTACCACTCCGGCAAGTCGGATCGGAATCCGGCGACTCTAGTAAATGAAGGAAACAGACAGGTTTCGGTAGAAAATATGGTAAAAATGGCAGACAGATGGGAAAATGGCTGAAATTGTGGTAAAATGTCCCTGATAAATAGAGGAATATTTGATCTTTTTACAGAATTGGGATTCGGATTACGGTTTGGAAAAGGGCATGCTGTTATCAGAGACCTAAATCTCTGGAATTTCTGGACATTGGAATCTGTTAGACAGAAAAATAAAGTCCAGGAAAAATAATGAAACAGATCCAAAAATTCCCAAATTTTGGGAAATTGCAGAACATTATGTTAGGAAAAACTTTCATGTTGAAAGTTTTTGCAGACAGGCTATAGATTGAACAGACTCGATGTATTAGGGTATGTCTGTACCCTGACACAGGAAAATCAAAATTTTCCCAGGGGTCTGGGAAATCCGATTTTTGACAGAGGTCAAAACTTATTGGAAAAAGCTCAAAATTTCCAGATCATTAGTAGATTCAATCCTGAATCCACTGTGATTTTTATAGAATGATTCGAATCCCACATAAGGGTGAATCCGAAGTTTTTTGTCTGCTAAAGCAGGAATTGAAATTTCTGGATGACAGAAAACCCGATTTAGAGTTTGGTTGGTTTAGAAAGGTTCCGAAACCCGAATTGAATCAAAGTTTTGACAGTACGACAAAGACATGTAAACCTAACTACTCTAAAATTTACAAAATTTTTAAATGCATAAAATCACATAAATTGCTGTATGGACTTTGTCTAAAAACTAAAATTTTACAAATTTTAAACTAAGTAAAGCATGGTTCATATATAAAACGAAATAACTAGCAAAACGAATTAATCTAAGTGCATGCAAACATAAGATGACATGAATCATAAAACTAAAACCTAAATCGAGGAGGATATGATCAATTTAATATTGGCTCTCCAAAATGAGAGATTCGATCCATTGAGTGGACGGATCTTTTCATTTTTTAGCCTACACATAAAGCACAAGTTTTGTATTTATCTATATATATATATGTATATATATATATAGAGAGAGAGAGAGATTAAATGAGAGTTTTCAACAATATGAAACCAGCTTTGGTCTGATCTCACGTTTTGTTTAAATAAACCATGTGATAAATATCTTAAAAAAAAATGAAAGCCAAAGGGTAAAGCAACACTTTACCTTGAGAGAGGGCTGGAAGATGGGGATGGCTTGGATGTGGAGCAGCTGCTGCCAGGCGTGAGGGAGGTGTGGCTGTTGGCTGGGAGCTTGAAGGTGATGCTTCCAAGTGGAGACCGGCTGAAGCAAGGTGGAGGCTGCAGCTGTTTGTTGAAGCAGATGGTGGCTTGAACCGGCTAGGCGTGGAGGCTGCAGCTGGAGATGACCGGAGGTGTTGGTTGGAAGTGTAAGCTGTGGCTGTTGTGGCTGTAGCAGCCAAGAGAAGGGAAGGAGAGAGCTAAAGGGGGAGAGAGAGAGAGGCGTGAGATGGGAGAAGAGCCGTAAGTGGCTTCTTCTTTTTTTCTTTTTTTTCTTTTAACCAACCCCAACTTAGGTCTTTAATCAGCCTCAACTTAGGGTTTTTAGGGGTTAATGAAAAGAGAGGGAAAGAGTGTACGTGAATGGGCTGGAGAAGGGAAAGGAAGGAAGGGAAGGGAAGAAGAAAAGAAAGGGAAGAAGAAGAAAAAGAAAGAAAAGGGAAAAAGAAAGGAAAGAAAGAAAAGGAGGGAAAAAGGAAAAGGGAAAGAAAAAAATGAGAAAATGGAAAGTGGGGCTGGAGGCTTGGGTGACCACCTTGTGGGTCCCACCTCCTCTCTAAAAAAATAAAAAAAATAAAAATCAATAAAAACAAAAACAAACAAATAAAAAGAAGCCTTTTTTTTATATAAAATAGAAAAGTAAATGAATGGGCCATCTCAGAGCGGGTCCAAATTCCACATTTGAAATTCATTTTGATGATTAGAGGGGTAAAATAGTCTTTTTAGAAAGTTTCTAGACGAAACGAGCTATTTTTGGCAGTTTTGAAAACGAGCTCGGATTTTGAAGTTCAATACCCCGTTGCGAAGCAAATCCAGAGTAGAATTTAAAAATGTAATTTTGAAAGAAAACCATATTGTTTTTCTCGAGAAAATGCTTCCAACCGAAACGAGCTATTTTTGGCAGTTTTGAAACGAGCTCGGATTTTGAATTTCAATATCCCATTGCGAAGCAAATCCAATGTAGAATTTAAAAATATATTTTTGAAAGAAATCCATATTGTTTTTCTCGAGAAAATGCTTCCAACCGAAATGAGCTATTTTTGGCAGTTTTTGAAACGAGCTCAGATTTTGAAGTTCAATAGCTCATTGCGAAGCAAATCCAGTGTAAAACTTGAAAATTTGATTTTGAAAGAAATCCAGATTATTTTTCTTGAGAAAATATTTCTAAATTTAGACTCCCGGGGTGAAAATGTCAATTTTGGAAACCCGAGGTTTGAAATTGATTTCTGAAAACTTTTTAAAACTCAATCTGGATTGAAATTTATAAAACTGGAGTTCTGGACTTCGAAAATGAAATGAAATGTGATGAAATGCTAAGAAATGATATGAAATGATGAGAAATGACATGCGAAATGCAGACCCTGAATGGAGAATTTTAGATGTTAGACCCCGATTGGCAGCTGTACCAGTTTAAAAAGCATTAAAATTGATAAAATTTGCAAAATAGCTCAAGAAATGGTTTTCGGGACTCTACTGGATCAGAGTGACACTGAAAATTGAGGTTCGAGCTGGATTGAACTGAAATGAGCTGGATTGAGCTGAATTTTAGAGTTTCAGAACTCAAATGAACTGACCAGGCACTGACTCAACTGACCTTTCCGACTGAATTTTCAAGAAAAGCTGTCATTTTTAGAGAAATGGTACGGAATGGTCACTGGGGTGAAGTGAATTACGAACTTGAGCTGACTTTGAGCTAAAAAAAAAGGTCAATAATACTGACATGAACTAAAATCGAAGCTCGAACACTAGCTCAATTGGCTGAACTCAGCTCAATTTCAGCTGAAAGAGCTGAAATGGACTAAAATGGGCTCCTAGACACTTGGAAAGGCTTTTGAACTGAAATTGGAGCGCTTGAACTCGTGGTGAGCTCAAGTTAGACTCTGGGGAGTATGACTGACTATGAATGACTGACTCAGAGACAATTGGCCTGGATTTGAGTGAGAAGTAAGCTCATTTTTGAAGAAATGATCCCATTTTGGCAGGAATGGTCAGAAATGAAAATGGTTTATTCCTTATGAGATCAGATGAGCTTGAGATGACTGATATTCTAACTGTCTTGAACTGACCAATGAGCTTGGTTGACTCCGACTGACTGGGGTCTGGGATGACCTAGGGGTAAAATGGTAATTTTCCTAATGAAAATGGGTATAATGGTGATTTTCTGAAACTGACTCGGGGTTTGACTCCTACACTGACCTAACAGGGTTGGCACTGAACAAGGAGGATTGTTTGAGAATGAGTGAGGAAAATTTGGGGTGTTTACAGATGCCCCTCTTTGCTACTAAGCCGGCTTGAAGACGAGCTTAGTGGCAAAGAAAAACACACCAAATTTGGGCTATAAAAATGCCCCAGTTAGAAGGATCTGACTGGATATGAAGAGATTTAGCCCTGATGAAAATGGTAGATATGAAATGGAGAATGAAGAGGAAAGAATTTACTTCAAAAGAAGTGATATTCAGGTTTTGCCCTTAACCTGGATGGGATAGGAAATACCTCGTGTAGAAACGAAGCTCAGGTTTGACCCTTAACCTGACCGGGAAATGAAATACCTCATCAAAGGAGGCTCAGGTTTGTACCCTTATCCTGATTGGGCAGAAAATGAAATACCTCATCAAAGGAGGCTCAGGTTTGTACCCTTATCCTGATTGGGCATAAAATGAAATACCTCATCAAAGAAGGCTCAGGTTTGTACCCTTATCCTGATTGGGTAGAAAATGAAATACCTCATCAAAGGAGGCTCAGGTTTGTACCCTTATCCTGATTGGGTAGAAAAATGAATGAAATCCTCGAAGGAAGAAACCATGATGGAACCTTCGGATTTCCGCACAATGAATCCGATAGGGGTTTTGCAAAAGGATGAAATTGGAGTCCCTAAAGCTTGAAAAGGGGTTTGATTTTGGGCGCCTCATTGCTGAGACTAAATAACTTTTGAAATTGGTGACCTTTTGCGAGAAAATGATTGGTGGCTTAACCTCAAGCCGAAATTGGACTGTCTATGGTGGGACAGTGGGGACACAGGGAAGTGTGCGAATCTGAGAGCCCATGCGCTCAGATTATACCAACAGAAGGGAAGGAATCTTGAAAACTCCCATTATCAAGTCCTTAAAAGGGATAACAACTTATGTCAGGATGCGCCAAAGATGAACCTCAAGCTCTCGCTTCACGCCAGGATAGCTAGAAAATATTATCAAAATGTTGAAAATTATTGTTGATTCGAAATAATTGAAAGTGATGCACATTGCTTTGAAAATATTCCCTCTTTTCTACCTGAAGTATTATCTCTGATTGGGCTTAACTTCGCAAAATCAAGATTCGAATTCAAATTGCTTGCAATTGGCTTTCTTTCAAGGAAGCTATCAATTTCCCTGATATGAGCAGAAAAGAGAGTATTCTTGATATTGTGAAAGCAATTTGTGAAAGAATATTGATAATAGAATTTCACAAAATTTAAAGAAGATTCTTTGGCAAATTTGGCAGTCTGATATCCTGGGATTCTTTTCTCATGATGATCTTTTTGCCCACTTTTTTTTCTTTATTGGCAGAATTAGAGCTCTCTTGGGCTTTTGGGGATTTTATTACATCATCCTTCATTTTGGAGATGTCCTGACTTTTCTCTCTTTTTTTTTTTTTGGAAGGGTACGTCACAAACTCCTTCATCTTGGAGATGTTCTGATCCTTCTTTTTCTCTCAGGGATTATATTGACGGTTATTGACTCATTGGTTGGAAATCTCTTGATGATAGCGGAAATTAAATATCCTTTAGGGTTTGTCGGGAGGCTCATCACAATCGCCTTCATCTTGACGGTGCTCTGAACTTTCCCTGGAAGGATCCGTCACAAACTCCGTCATCTTGGAGATGATTCAAATCTTCTTTGGCCCCGGGGGTCTACTCGCATAATTCGTCTTCATCTTGACGACAGTTGTGAGATCCCTTTTGCAGATATTTAATTGCAGCTTTAGGTGATTGAGGAGATATAGAGATTGAATGGATTTTTCTGTATCACCCAGGATATTTCGACTGCTTTATTTTCCAAGAATGATCTTTAAAAATGTGCCATTGACTGCGATCAATACCGATCACTTATGGCTTTGCAACAATATTGAATTTCCTTTGCTGGCCATATCGAGGATTTATTCTTCATCCTTTTGGTTGGCCAATAGAAAGAATTTGAATTTTGAATCCTTCTTCGCGAAAGCTTTGTCCTTTCGAAAGTAATACTGAAGGTATTCTGAAGTAATGTTTTTGTATAGTAAAAATTTTGAAATCAACAAATATTTAATGACAAATTGGCAAAATGTTCTTGAAATCCTTGGTGAGAGCGAGCATCTGAAGCACAACGCAACGCACCCATGACAAAAAAAAATTCTTCTCCTTTCCCCAAAGGAGAAGATTCAGAAATTGGAAATAGGAATTACTCCTCTCTTCCCTGAAGAGGAGGTGTTTGCAAAACGAACTTTCAAAGAGAAATTAAGCTTTCGTCAAAACTTCCTAACATTAGGCTTCTCTTATGGAAAGGGGGCCGGTAATGATGAGGTCGGTGAATTGGTCATGAAGGAACGAGTCCATCACACTCTCCCTGAAAAGAGGGTCCTTCATGATGAAAAGGCCTAGTTTGAAATTGCGGTCACAAGGAAAGTGAGCTTCCGTCGAAGCTCTCCCTGAATTAAGGGTTCCTTGTATGAAATTGGAAATTTGTTTTGCAAAACGGTTCACATATACACGAGTCCCTTCAAACTCTCCCTGAAAAGGGGCTAGGTGAACAAAGGATAGCATGCGAAAAGAACGAGCTCCCTTGAACTCTCCCTGTACAAAGGGTCTCTCGCAACAGGAAATGATTGGAATTGGTATGAAATTGGAATTTGGAAAATTTAAAATTTTGAAATTTGGAATTTGAAATTGGAAATTTGGAAATTGATATTTGGAAACTGGAAATTGATTGACTCGAAGGTCAAAATTGGTTGACCCAAAAGTCGAAATTGGAAATTTGGAATTTAAAAATTGGAAATTGGAAATTGGAAATTGGGAAATTGATTGACCCGAAGGTCGAAATTGGAAATTTGGAAATTGAGTGGCTCGAGGGCCGAATTGGTAATTGAAATTTGAACTTTGATGAATGATCAACACAAAGACTGAACCCGAGAGGTTGACTTTTGAAAATATGTCAACATAGACATTGGATTTTAAAAATATATCAGTTCGAGCACTGGATTTTGGAAGTGTACCAGTTTGAGCACTGGCTTTCAAAATTGTACCAGTTCAAGCACTGAGTTTTGAAAATATACCTTGTTTTTAATTTGAAATTTGAATTTTTAAAAGAGACCTATGCTCTTAAAGTATTTGGGAATTGTAACGAGAATGATTGTCGGGGTCTCAGGATTATCCCTTATCCTGAATGGGTAGCGAACTTGATGCAAATGCATGCCAATGAATGCAGATGTATGCAAATATGAAAATGATATAAATGAATGCACATGCGTGCAAAATGAGAGATTTGTTTATCCTGCCTGCATACAGGATATTTGTAGATAAAAACAAAATTTTTAAAAAAAATGCCCCAGTAAAACTAGGAAAGGAGATTTTAACCATTATTGAACAAAATTTGGAGGAATTACAAAGAATAAGACATGGTTTAAGTATAGAATTTTTTCAAATGCCGAGCATTGATGGGATCTGGTAATTCCACTCCGTCAGCATTTATGAGCCGATATGAATTACGAGGTAATGCCTCTTTGACAACATAGGGACCTTCCCAATTTGGTGACCACTTGCCACCTGGGCGGTGCTTGAGATAAGCCGTTGACCTGAGCACTAGATCATTGACTCGAAATTTTCTTTCAATGACTGATTTTGCATATTGTCTGGCTATCTTCTGACGATACGATTGAGCGTGCTCTGCTGCTCTGAGTCTTCTTTCGTCTAGCAAATCAAGTTGTACTAGCCGCTGTTGTTGATACTGATCAAGAGGTAATTCGAGAAGTGATGCAAATTTCAGAGCAGGTTTCTGAACATGTAGAGGCAATACTACTTCGGTTCCGTAGACAAGTTCTGACGGAGTAGCATTAGTTGGAGTTCGAATGGTGGTTCGATATGCCCACAATGCATCATGAATCTTCTCATGCCAGTCACGACCTGTTTCCAAAGTTCGCTCCAGGATTCGAATCAAAATCTTATTGGTGGCCTCTGCTTGGCCATTTCCTTGAGGATAATAAGGAGAGGAGAAATGATGATGAATTTTGAACTTCAAACAAAAAGTCCTCATTTTCTCATTCTTGAAATGACTGCCATTATCTGACACAATATCATGTGGTATGCCGAAACGACATAGGATATTCCTATGGATGAACGAGACCACATGTCGACCTTCTACTGTGCGTAGAGTGACTGCTTCTACCCATTTAGTAAAATATTCTGTTGCAGCAAGAAAATATTTATGGCCATTTGAAGCAGAAGGAGTAATGGGGCCAACAACATCAAAAGCCCACATAGAAAATGGCCATGGTGAGACGACAGATTGCAAATATGTCGCTGGCGCATGAATGGAAGGTGCATGCATCTGGCATTGAACGCACTTCTTCACAAAATGATAACAATCTTGTTGCATAGTTCTCCAGTAATAGCCTGCTCGGATGATTTGTTTGACGAGAGTTTGGTAGCCAACATGACCACCGCAGATACCTTCATGTGCTTCTTCCACAACTTCTTTGGCTTCTTCTTCGTCCAAACATCTGGAATATTCAGAGCTGAATCCACGACGATAAAGGACGTCGGCAAGAATAAAATATCGCGCAGACATGCGCTGAATTGCTCGCCGCTCTTTCTTTGAGAGTTCTGGAGGAAATTCGCCAGTTTCAATGAAATTCTTGATGTCATGATACCAGGGCTTCTTCTTTTGCTCCGCCTGGTTTACCTGCTCTACTGGGACGAAAGCAGGTTGATCAAGTCTGCCAATTTCAAAGGAGCGACAAGATTCTTCGTTCCTGAAAGACATGATGGATCCCAGATTGGCTAAACTGTCTGCAATTTGATTGAAATCTCTCTTGACATGGAAAAGTTGGAATTCTTCGAAATTGCTAACAAGAGCTGAGACGATCTTCTGATAAGGAAGTAACTTCTGATCCTTCACTTGCCATTCAGCTAAGACTTGATTGACGACGAGCAAAGAGTCGCCATAAGCATGCACTCTTTTGACATTGAAGTCTCGTAGAATTTTCAGACCTTGTATCAAAGCTTCATACTCGGCCATATTATGAGTGCACTGAAAATCTAATTTGAGAGAAAAGGGGATCATCTCCTTCTCAGGTGTGATCAACAGAATCCCGATTCCTATGCCTGCCATATTCTTGGAACCGTCAAAGAATAAATTCCAAATTGGGGATTGTTGAATATTGCAGATCCGCTCATCGGGGAAATCATCCTCGACTTTAACATCTTCTGCTAAAGGAAAATCTGCTAATTGATCTGCAATTGCTTGGCCCTTGATAGATTGCTGAGAGACATATTCCAAATCGTATTGCATCAATAAAACCTGCCATTTGGCAATCCGTCCACTGAGGAAGGGTTGCTCTAGAATATACTTGAGAGGATTTAATTTGGATAGGATCTTGACTTCAGATGTCAACAGATAGTGTCTCAATTTCTGACACATCCAAACCAGAGCTAGACATGTCTTCTCTATCTGAGAGTATTTCTTCTCATAATCAATGAAGGTTTTACTCACATAGTAAATGGCATGCTCTACCAGACTGCCTTTTTCGTATTGCGCCAAGAATCCGCCACAAGCCACTTGATTAACTGAAATGTATAGCAATAGGGGTTTCCCTAATTCTGGCGGCTTTAACACAAGAGGATTGAGCAAATATTTCTTGATGCGTTCGAACGATTGCTGACACTCTAGTCCCCATTCGAATTTCACTCCTTTTCTGAGCAAATGATTGAAAGGCTCACATCTCATGGCCAAATTGGATATGAATCGCCGAATTGATTGCATGCGTCCCTGAAGGCTACGCAATTCTTTCAGATTAGTCGGGGGAGACATGTCAATGATAGCTTTGGCCTTAGCGGGATCAACTTCTATCCCCTTTTTGCTGACTAGAAAGCCTAACAATTTGCCAGATTCGACTCCAAAAACACATTTTTGTGGATTGAGTCTTAGCTTGTAAAGAATGAGCCGCTTGAAAACTTGATTGAGAGTTTCGATGCGATCTTCTTCTTCTTTGGATTTTACCAGAATATCATCGACATAGGCATCCATGATTTTGTGCATCTGATCATGGAAAATGACGGCCATAGCACGCTGATAAGTGGCTCCAGCATTCTTAAGCCCAAATGGCATGACTGTATAACAAAAAGTGCCCCAAGGAGTAGTGAAAGATGTCTTGGACTGATCACGAGCGGCCAACTTGATCTGATTATATCCGGAATATCCATCCATAAAAGAGAACATAGCGTGACCTGCTGTGCTATCAATCAAAAGATCAATATTAGGAAGTGGATAATCATCCTTAGGAGTCGCTTTATTGAGATCTCTGAAGTCGATGCAAATTCGAACTTTACCATTTTTCTTACGAACAGCAACAATATTTGCTAGCCAATCTGGATAGTCAATGGTTCGAATGAACCCTGCTTTGAGTAGGTCTTCTAGACCTTCCTTAACTTGTTGTTCCACTCGAGGATCCATCTTTCTCAGTTTCTGCTTAACCGGCTTGACATTTGGTTTTAGGATGAGACGATGCTCAACCAATTTGGTATCTAGACCTGGCATGTCCTCATACGTCCACGCGAACACTTCTTCATGTTGCTTGAGAAAACGGGTGAGCCTTTCTTTCTCTTTCCGGCTCAAACTGCTGCCAATCTTGAGAATTTTAGGATCGTCTTCTGATCCAATATTGATATCCTCAGTCGGATCCTGAACTAAGGATGATGGCTCATCTTGTTTCTGAATTGCTGCAAATTCTGGTAATTCTTGAAGAGCTGAATCAAATTCTGCAGGTTCTTCTGACTGCTTTGTAATCTGACTACATTCTGCTCTTATTTTAACCCGATGAATCACTGTTGGCTTTGAAAAGGCCTCTGGATTAAGAACGAGCTTCTTGATAGATCGGGAAGACATTCTGAAAATTGGAGAATAAATCGATTCAGAAAAATCTCCTATCATAAAACAAATTACTTTTGTTAAGAAAATATTTTGAAAGATAAAAGAGAAGAATAATGGCAAATTTTCAAAGATTTGATAACGAGAAGTAAAGAGACAAATGGCATCCAGATAGACAAAGGAAATTTTCAACTTTATTGAAAGATTGAATTGAGGACAATGATTGAAATGAAACGGGATATCATCCTAAATGTGAAAACAAAAGAATAGAAATGAAAGACAAGTAGATGCCCTTAGTGCGTCCCTTTGATAAAGATAGTGCCCTTCTGAGATCTTCTGCCACTAAAGCCCAATCCGGCCCTCTGAGGATAGTGCTGAGGAATTACTGGCTCGAGACGACCATTCCCATTTTTTCCCAGGCCTTGAAAAGGCTGATAACCATGCTTTACTAATAGATCAAATCCCTTTTTGGCCTTCATAAATTGGGAGAATAGTGGATGATCTTTGAATGTACTATAGTCAATTTGTCCTCCAATCTTGAAAAACTGTGGACCTCTCCATCGAGTCATGGCCACTGTATGTGCTGGCTGTTCAGCCGTCTGCAGTATTCCTGAATTTTCTTCAAAGCTGACCTCATCAATGCCCCTAATGCTAGGGATATCAGTAGTGAAAGTGGGCCTAGGAACCATGGGTTGTGCAAGCCTCTTCTCCGGATCCTCGCCCAAGACTGTTGTGATCATTCCACCTTTTGACCACTTGACACACTGATGCAAAGTAGACGGCACCGCGTTCGTGTTGTGAATCCACGGTCGTCCCAACAACAGATTATACGTTGGGGGTACATTGACCACATGAAAGAGGACAGAGTGGACCGAGTAGTCAATGAAAATTTCCAAGAAAATTTTCCCTTTAGCTGTCTGGCCATGATTATCAAACCCGTAGATAGTGATCGGGTCTGGGATATATTCCTCTTCTCTAATGCCCAAAGCTTTGGCTGTCATTTCTGGGCATATATTGAGGCTGCTGCCTCCATCTATCAGCACATGAGGAACAGTCATTCCTCTGGCTCGAATCACAACATACAAAGCGTTGTTGTGAAACACATGCGGCTTAGAAAGATCTTCATCCGAGAAAGTGATTGGAGCATTTGTCATGGCCTGATTGACTATCTGGGCCATGTCTTCAGGAGTTATGCTCGGTTTCACTTTGATTTTCCGCAACAGATCATTCAACACTTGCTGGTGCTTGGCGGAAGCTTGGGCTAAATCCAAGATTGAGACATTGGATAATGCAGTAATCGGCTTTGGTGCCGATGTCTCACCTTTCTCCGGAGCGGGCTTAATAAAGTGCTTAGAGAGCCATGGCATTCTTTTAGCCACCTCAGGAGATACCCCAGTGGGTTTATCAGATACTTTCATTTTACCAAAAGCTGCAATGAGATCCATTTTCTGAGCTTTGGACTGAGCCTGCTGCAGCACAAGGACCTGATGTTGGACTTGCATATCCCTTTTAGAGCATGGCCTAATATGCTCCTGCGGCTGAAAAGGCTGTTCAGAGATGACCGTCGTAGAATGATGGGGAAAGGGTTTCTTTAGAATATCCATATTTTCATCTTCGGCACCCTCTACCAGAAGATTCTTGTCGATGAGATCCTGAACAATATTCTTGAGAACGAAGCAGTTCTCAGTATTGTGCCCCACTGTTCTGTGAAATTTACAAAATTGATCTTTGAATTTTCCCATGGGAACAGGGGGATCGGCCAGCCTAGGCAGTTTGACCATCTTCTTGGTCAACATATACTCGAGCACAGTCTCGAGGGATTGGTCTAGTGGAGTGAATTTCCTGTCATAACTCCACCCTTCATGCTTTACTTTTTCTCGGGGCTTCGGTCCCTGTTCTGATTGAAGTGGCTTATTGTATTGAGGCACTGACTTGCCTTTCTGATCGTTCTTGTTGGAACTTCCTGCCCCATAATAGAAATCTTTGTTCTGCCCCTTACAGTGGTTCCAATTATTATTTCTGACAGAATGAGTGAAGTGAGTCTTCTTCTTCTGCTTAGTTTGGCCATTGTTCTTAGTAAAGGTGAAGCCTTCATAGAAACCATTTTCCATGCTCAACTCGAGCCATTCAGCTCGCTCTGTCAGTTCAATGAATGTCCTTGATGGTGCAGTAGAGATGAGACCTCTTAGAGGCTGTGAGAAGTTACTCAGAATTAGGGACAAAGCATGTCCCTCTGATATGGGGTCCCTCATCTTGTTGCAAGCTGACCTCCATCGGTGGATAAAATCTCTGGCCTTCTCATTTTCTCTCTGTTTAAGGCCGCAAAGATGGCTGAGGGTGGGAAGTGCCTCAGCATTGAAGAGAAATCGCTCAATGAACATGTTTACCACTTTGTCAAATTCCTTCAACTTAATTGGATTTACATGCTCCGAGTACCATTTAGCTGCGGTTCCCTCCAGACTGCGAGAGAAACATAGGAAAAGTGCACGGTTGTCTCGTTTGAATCTGGAGCATTCAGCGAAGAACATGGCGAGATGAGCTTTAGGATCGCCAGAACCATCGAATTTGATAAACTTTCTGGGGAGATTCTCGAGATTGTCGTCCCCATCCAAACCATCATAGAAGTCTTCGCTGGTGAAGACTTTTTTGCCCTTGTCACGGGCCTGCAGGTCTCGAAGCATTCTGACCACATCTTTGAACTGCGGCTGGTTAGAGTCATTGAGAGATTGCTCTTTGAATTTGTGGGCTGACCCCTGCCCCTGGGTAGACTTGCGGAATGCCTGATGGGTCTCAAACTCTTCATCTGAATCTTCCACTGATTCCTTTTCATCAGTTGCATCAACATGCTGGGCAGGCTTCTTGGATATCTTCAAGGCTTTCTTGACTGCCCGGCCTTTTGTCTTTTGCTTCACCTGTGCTTTCTCTGTACTGGCTTCAGCTTGTTCTGCCAGCATTTTAGTCATCATCTTCTTAAACATGGCATACATTTGAGGATCAATGTCATCCTCAACCTGTTGCCCCTGATTTTTGCCTGAGCGCGGGGAATCCATTTCTTCGTCTGAAGCTGTCGAATATGCGATTCCCTCGACTGGTGCAGTCTTCTTCCCTGACCTTGTTTGAACCATTGACTGTCACGAAGGCTCTCTGCAGAGCAAAATCGATGGTTAGGCTTTTGAGAGAGATTTTGATTGGAAGAAAATATTCGCTGAGAATTTTGGTAGACAATTTGAAAGAATATCCCATTACTAGGGATTGAGTCGTCGCGGGGATTACGACAATTGCGTTGTCATTCCTTTGCAAAGAAAATAAACAACTGAAAATTTAAGCCTTGTTACCTAGGCGAGGTCGTCAAACCAAGAATTGAAGAATTTGCAAGATTTTTATTTATTGAAAGAAAACATGATTGCATCAATAATAAACTTGAGAAAGAGGGGGCGGACAGACAATTTGCCACCACTCTTTATAACTAGCAGAGACACGAGGACCGGGAAAAAGCGGAAGAGTAACAAAAGAGTCCCAGCCATATCTGGCAGAATGGTATGCTCCGGACCACTGTGCTGATGTAAGGTCGAACTCTGGCAAGACTCCTGATAGCAGCCGCATCTCTATGTGCTTCTGTCTCTGAGAAAACTGTCGAACACACCGCTCCGGATGATAGTAAGCACAGAAGAATGGACCAAGCAACTTGAATCTCTTGCCATATGCATAGGTGTATCTGGGAGGCGATAATTCTCGATCAAAATAGTCCCACACCACTTCTTCTTCCTGCAGATAGTCGATCAGGAATCGGTACCGCGCAACTGGAAGGAGCTCCTTACCGTTGTATCTGAATGAACTAGCTCTGGTTGGTACATGCTGAAGGAACCAAGATTGAAGAGCATAAGTACATCCCTCGACTAAGATGGACTCTCCAAGTGTGAAGCGGGTCAGTCCTCTGTATAGAAAAGCAAGCGCGGCCATGGCTATCGAGAGACGGCTGGTCTGTCGACTTCCCCATCTTCTCAAAAGTTGAACTATTCTGACATCCACATAATTTTGTCCATCTGGAAAGAAAGCAAGTCCCACAGTACACAAAACCATCGCATGCTGAATTCTCTCTCGAGCTGTCCTGGACAACAAGCTGACTTCTGCGAATTCTCCATACTGTCGGTAGATCTCGATCAGACTCACGTATTCATTCCCATTTTCTTCAATCAGTGGCCAAGACTTGCGCCCTGTCATGCGAGCTACGGCATCTTTGGGGTCCAGACCCTTGACATTGATCAGAAACTGCTGCTCTAACGGATCTCCAGGCTGACCGGCTGGCTCAGACAGTCCCATAATCTCTGAGAATTCATCCATCAGTATTGTCATCTCGCCCCACGGGAACCAGAACGTGCAAGTGCGCGGATTCCACCGCTCCGCCAGTGCATGAATCAGATTGCCGTTGACTGTCAACTTTCCCACTGCAGATGCCAATTCCAACCCACAATCGCTCAAGTGGTCCGGAAACATACAAGAGAAATTTTTGAACCAGACATAATACCACCGGGGGAAGAAGGGTTCGGTGCTAAGAGATCGATGCTCAGGAAGACTTTGTTGCACCTCATAGGAGATGTGACCCTCAGGAAAAACAGAATCGAGCTGACTGGATGCCATTGGACTGAAAGACAAGAAGACTGGAATTAGACTTTGGAAAAATATAAGAAATTTGAAAATTGCAGGCAGGATAAAATGAAGGCTGGAAATTCGAAGTCCAGAGGAACGAAAGAATGGAAAATTTCCTGGAGTTTTGAAGGAAAAGGTGGATAATTTAGAAAAATCGTCCAGGGTTTTTGAGAAAAAGGAGATATTTCATAAAAGATGAAAAATGAGGTATTTTGGAAAATTGTTTGGTATTTTGGAAAACTTGGGAAAAATATGAGAAAATAAGGCGAAAATGAATATCATATATTCAATTACAAACAATTATGCACATACATCAATCCCTAGGAAGCCAACTCTAAATGCATTGATTTTGAAAGAGCTTTAGGACCCTAATCCTGACTCTAGGCTTAGATCAACTGTGTCCAATCATGCTATGCCGATATACTCGAGCCGAGGCTCGATGTACGTGGCATAAAACTCATCTCCGGGTCTAGGCTTGTGTTTTCCCAACATCCTTGAGCGCCTGCCGATATACGTTGGACTATGGCCCTTGGTACGTGGCAGGGGGGCGTTAGCCCAAATAAGTGGCCCAGTTGTGAGGCTCTGTCCCGAACTATGGTTCTGGAAGAGAGCCCAGCAACGTGAAGACCGGGTAGACATAGGTGGGGTGGTTTTTGAAATATGATCACATGCAGGCAAACAGAGGGCTCTAAGTCCTAAAGAGATAGAATTTTGAAAACTTTTGAAGAAGCAAACATTATTTTCATACAAGTCCTAGATTGAGGAGTGTTGTATTTCAGACCTAAGTCTATGTGAGCATGCATAATTCTCCTCAATATGGTCCTACCAAACCATGCCTAGTCTACATGCAATCCATGTCAGCTGGGTTCAAGTCTAGGCTCCTAGGTTCACATGATATCAGAAATTAAAGCTGACATTTCATAGAACATAATTTTGACAATTGGGCTAAGTTAAAGCACATAATTGATCAGGCGAGGACAGGTCCCATCTCGGTCGCCAAACCTGTTATCATCGCAAAATTTTTCCCCTCCCTTGCGAGAGAGAAACGAATTTGCGAGTCAAACTCGACCAAAGTTTTGAAAATGATTTTGAAAATTTACTCGCCTCCGTTTTTAAAATTTGCGGGAAAATTCCGTGGAATGGGATCCGCCTGTCGGTACGAGGTTCAATCGTTCCTGGCACCTTTACCAGGGGTAATTGAACCAAGGACCAATTATGTGCTCTAACTTGATTCAAGTATCTAAATTATGCTCTATTTTTCCTAGAATGCACAAAGAATCAGGCTTATGCTATGGAATTTTGAAAATAATGCAAGTTTAAAAAAAAAATATGATGTTTGCTTTGGAAAATTGAAATATGCTGGAAAAGTGATTGAAAAAGTACTTGAAATTGAATCCTTGGGAAAATCATTGAATTTCATTGGAAATCAAAAATTTGCATTGGAAAGTGATTTCTCAGGAAAACTTGAACTTTGGAAAATCGATTTTGAAATTTGGAATTGCTTTTCTGAGAAAATGGTTTTGAGAATTCTGAGAAAATCAAGAAATTCATTGGAAAATGACTTTTGAAATGGAAAATGAATTCTCAAGAAAACTGGAAAATATGAGAAAATAAATTTCTAAAAACTTGGGATTTTGAAATTTGAGAATTTGAAAACATAGGAAAATCTTGATTTGAACTTGGGAAATGCTTTGAAATGTCATTTGAAAACTTAGGATTTTGAGAAAATCAGATCCTGAGAAAGACTTGGAAATTCTTGAGAAAATTGAATTTTCTGAAATTGAAATTGGAAAATGAGTTTGAAATAATGCAATTTGAATGATATGAATGAATGAATATGAATTTGAAAAGGGAATTTCATTGAGGAATTGGGAAATCCTTTTGAAACTTTGAAAAATGCAGTGCATTTTGAAGTTAGCCTAAGTGTGTAGGCTGAATGTGGCTAATACGAAGATCATAAATCTTGGTTTTCTTCGTATTCTGACTATGGCCATAAATACGAATCCCACCGAGTTTATAAACTCCATAAAAGCTTGTGCACGTGCCATTCGTGTAAACCATAGTGAATTTGAAACAAATATGCATGAATCATACATCACATATTAAAATTTGCATAAATTAAACTATATGCAATGCAACCCTATTCTAAGCAGAAATATAACTCTTATTCCAAATTATTACATTTGATGTTACATTGAATTGAAATAAAATAAGAAAATAAAATCTTCTTCTTGAATATTCCTGCAAAACTAGAAAACAAGGTTAGCACAAAAATGTAGGTTTTTCTGAATTTATCCAAAAATATGGGAAATTATCGGATATTATTCAGATATAAACCCAAAATCATACCCCCTTTGATATAAACATGATGAATAATGAATAAATTTCGAAAATAAACTTGAAAATTCGAAATTGGGGTCAAAATGACCAAAATACCCCTGATGACCTTGAAATCAGGGTTTTCTGAAAGAATTTTTGTAAATTTTGGAAATTTGAAAATCAAATGAAATAAATCAAACATAATATGATGAAATATGATGATATGCATGAAATTTTGGGAGAATTAGAAATTGAAATTTCGAAATTTAGGTCAAAATGACCAAAATACCCCCAATAACAAGACTATGGCCTTGAAACCAGGGTTTTCTGAAATAAATTTTGCAAAATTGAAAAATATGAAATGCAAAGGAGATTAAAATTAACCCTAATATGATTCTACATGCTTATGTACATGATAAAAACCCTAAAATGGCGAAAATATCATAAAATATCGAATTTAACCTGATTTTCGCTTCTGAATTTAAAGATAAACTAACACATGGAGCAAATGAACTTGGAATTAAACCAAATTTGGCATGGACACCTAAAATAACCCTAAAAATAGAATGGAGCTCGAAAATCTAATTTTGTTTATATTTTTAAATATGGAAATTCAAATAAAAACCCTAAATTTCATGATTTTTGCCTAAAATATTGAATTCTAAAGGGGATTTAGGATATCAAACTTCCATAAAAATTTCCCAAATTTTATGGGATGATAGATGACAGTAAGGCAAGGATTTTTTCTTTTTACACTTTCTGGTTTTGACCTATGGTCGGAGCTGTACCACTCCGGCAAGTCGGATCGGAATCCGGCGACTCTAGTAAATGAAGGAAACAGACAGGTTTCGGTAGAAAATGTGGTAAAAATGGCAGACAGATGGGAAAATGGCTGAAATTGTGGGAAAATGTCCCTGATAAATAGAGGAATATTTGATCTTTTTACAGAATTGGGATTCGGGTTACGGTTTGGAAAAGGGCATGCTGTTATCAGAGACCTAAATCTCTGGAATTTCTGGACATTGGAATCTGTTAGACAGAAAAATAAAGTCCGGGAAAAATAATGAAACAGATCCAAAAATTCCCAAATTTTGGGAAATTGCAGAACATTATGTTAGGAAAAACTTTCATGTTGAAAGTTTTTGCAGACAGGCTATAGATTGAACAGACTCGATGTATTAGGGTATGTCTGTACCCTGACACAGGAAAATCAAAATTTTCCCAGGGGTCTGGGAAATCCGATTTTTGACAGAGGTCAAAACTTATTGGAAAAAGCTCAAAATTTCCAGATCATTAGTAGATTCAATCCTGAATCCACTGTGATTTTTATAGAATGATTCGAATCCCACATAAGGGTGAATCCGAAGTTTTTTGTCTGCTAAAGCAGGAATTGAAATTTCTGGATGACAGAAAACCCGATTTAGAGTTTGGTTGGTTTAGAAAGGTTCCGAAACCCGAATTGAATCAAAGTTTTGACAGTACGACAAAGACATGTAAACCTAACTACTCTAAAATTTACAAAATTTTTAAATGCATAAAATCACATAAATTGCTGTATGGACTTTGTCTAAAAACTAAAATTTTACAAATTTTAAACTAAGTAAAGCATGGTTCATATATAAAACGAAATAACTAGCAAAACGAATTAATCTAAGTGCATGCAAACATAAGATGACATGAATCATAAAACTAAAACCTAAATCGAGGAGGATATGATCAATTTAATATTGGCTCTCCAAAATGAGAGATTCGATCCATTGAGTGGACGGATCTTTTCATTTTTTAGCCTACACATAAAGCACAAGTTTTGTATTTATCTATATATATATATATATGTATATATATATATATAGAGAGAGAGAGAGATTAAATGAGAGTTTTCAACAATATGAAACCAGCTTTGGTCTGATCTCACGTTGTGTTTAAATAAACCATGTGATAAATATCTTAAAAAAAAATGAAAGCCAAAGGGTAAAGCAACACTTTACCTTGAGAGAGGGCTGGAAGATGGGGATGGCTTGGATGTGGAGCAGCTGCTGCCAGGCGTGAGGGAGGTGTGGCTGTTGGCTGAGAGCTTGAAGGTGATGCTTCCAAGTGGAGACCGGCTGAAGCAAGGTGGAGGCTGCAGCTGTTTGTTGAAGCAGATGGTGGCTTGAACCGGCTAGGCGTGGAGGCTGCAGCTGGAGATGACCGGAGGTGCTGGTTGGAAGTGTAAGCTGTGGCTGTTGTGGCTGTAGCAGCCAAGAGAAGGGAAGGAGAGAGCTAAAGGGGGAGAGAGAGAGAGGCGTGAGATGGGAGAAGAGCCTTAAGTGGCTTCTTCTTTTTTTCTTTTTTTTCTTTTAACCAACCCCAACTTAGGTCTTTAATCAGCCTCAACTTAGGGTTTTTAGGGGTTAATGAAAAGAGAGGGAAAGAGTGTACGTGAATGGGCTGGAGAAGGGAAAGGAAGGAAGGGAAGGGAAGAAGAAAAGAAAGGGAAGAAGAAGAAAAAGAAAGAAAAGGGAAAAAGAAAGGAAAGAAAGAAAAGGAGGGAAAAAGGAAAAGGGAAAGAAAAAAATGAGAAAATGGAAAGTGGGGCTGGAGGCTTGGGTGACCACCTTGTGGGTCCCACCTCCTCTCTAAAAAAATAAAAAAAATAAAAATCAATAAAAACAAAAACAAACAAATAAAAAGAAGCCTTTTTTTTATATAAAATAGAAAAGTAAATGAATGGGCCATCTCAGAGCGGGTCCAAATTCCACATTTGAAATTCATTTTGATGATTAGAGGGGTAAAATAGTCTTTTTAGAAAGTTTCTAGACGAAACGAGCTATTTTTGGCAGTTTTGAAAACGAGCTCGGATTTTGAAGTTCAATACCCCGTTGCGAAGCAAATCCAGAGTAGAATTTAAAAATATAATTTTGAAAGAAAACCATATTGTTTTTCTCGAGAAAATGCTTCAGACCGAAACGAGCTATTTTTGGCAGTTTTGAAACGAGCTCGGATTTTGAATTTCAATATCCCATTGCGAAGCAAATCCAATGTAGAATTTAAAAATATATTTTTGAAAGAAATCCATATTGTTTTTCTCGAGAAAATGCTTCCAACCGAAATGAGCTATTTTTGGCAGTTTTTGAAACGAGCTCAGATTTTGAAGTTCAATAGCTCATTGCGAAGCAAATCCAGTGTAAAACTTGAAAATTTGATTTTGAAAGAAATCCAGATTATTTTTCTTGAGAAAATATTTCCAAATTTAGACTCCCGGGGTGAAAATGTCAATTTTGGAAACCCGAGGTTTGAAATTGATTTCTGAAAACTTTTTAAAACTCAATCTGGATTGAAATTTATAAAACTGGAGTTCTGGACTTCGAAAATGAAATGAAATGTGATGAAATGTTATGAAATGCTAAGAAATGATATGAAATGATGAGAAATGACATGCGAAATGCAGACCCTGATTGGAGAATTTTAGATGTTAGACCCCGATTGGCAGCTGTACCAGTTTAAAAAGCATTAAAATTGATAAAATTTGCAAAATAGCTCAAGAAATGGTTTTCGGGACTCTACTGGATCAGAGTGACACTGAAAATTGAGGTTCGAGCTGGATTGAACTGAAATGAGCTGGATTGAGCTGAGTTTTAGAGTTTCAGAACTCAAATGAACTGACCAGGCACTGACTCAACTGACTTTTCCGACTGAATTTTCAAGAAAAGCTGTCATTTTTAGCGAAATGGTACGGAATGGTCACTGGAGTGAAGTGAATTACGAACTTGAGCTGACTTTGAGCTAAAAAAAAAGGTCAATAATACTGACATGAACTAAAATTGAAGCTCGAACACTAGCTCAATTGGCTGAACTCAGCTCAATTTCAGCTGAAAGAGCTGAAATGGACTAAAATGGGCTCCTAGACACTTGGAAAGGCTTTTGAACTGAAATTGGAGCGCTTGAACTCGTGGTGAGCTCAAGTTAGACTCTGGGGAGTATGACTGACTATGAATGACTGACTCAGAGACAATTGGCCTGGATTTGAGTGAGAAGTAAGCTCATTTTTGAAGAAATGATCCCATTTTGGCAGGAATGGTCAGAAATGAAAATGGTTTATTCCTTATGAGATCAGATGAGCTTGAGATGACTGATATTCTAACTGTCTTGAACTGACCAATGAGCTTGGTTGACTCCGACTGACTGGGGTCTGGGATGACCTAGGGGTAAAATGGTAATTTTCCTAATGAAAATGGGTATAATGGTGATTTTCTGAAACTGACTCGGGGTTTGACTCCTACACTGACCTAACAGGGTTGGCACTGAACAAGGAGGATTGTTTGAGAATGAGTGAGGAAAATTTGGGGTGTTTACAGATGCCCCTCTTTGCTACTAAGCCGGCTTGAAGACGAGCTTAGTGGCAAAGAAAAACACACCAAATTTGGGCTATAAAAATGCCCCAGTTAGAAGGATCTGACTGGATATGAAGAGATTTAGCCCTGATGAAAATGGTAGATATGAAATGGAGAATGAAGAGGAAAGAATTTACTTCAAAAGAAGTGATATTCAGGTTTTGCCCTTAACCTGGATGGGACAGAAAATACCTCGTGTAGAAACGAAGCTCAGGTTTGACCCTTAACCTGACCGGGAAATGAAATACCTCATCAAAGGAGGCTCAGGTTTGTACCCTTATCCTGATTGGGCAGAAAATGAAATACCTCATCAAAGGAGGCTCAGGTTTGTACCCTTATCCTGATTGGGCATAAAATGAAATACCTCATCAAAGAAGGCTCAGGTTTGTACCCTTATCCTGATTGGGTAGAAAATGAAATACCTCATCAAAGGAGGCTCAGGTTTGTAACCTTATCCTGATTGGGTAGAAAAATGAATGGAATCCTCGAAGGAAGAAACCATGATGGAACCTTCGGATTTCCGCACAATGAATCCGATAGGGGTTTTGCAAAAGGATGAAATTGGAGTCCCTAAAGCTTGAAAAGGGGTTTGATTTTGGGCGCCTCATTGCTGAGACTAAATAACTTTTGAAATTGGTGACCTTTTGCGAGAAAATGATTGGTGGCTTAACCTCAAGCCGAAATTGGACTGTCTATGGTGGGACAGTGGGGACACAGGGAAGTGTGCGAATCTGAGAGCCCATGCGCTCAGATTATACCAACAGAAGGGAAGGAATCTTGAAAACTCCCATTATCAAGTCCTTAAAAGGGATAACAACTTATGTCAGGATGCGCCAAAGATGAACCTCAAGCTCTCGCTTCACGCCAGGATAGCTAGAAAATATTATCAAAATGTTGAAAATTATTGTTGATTCGAAATAATTGAAAGTGATGCACATTGCTTTGAAAATATTCCCTCTTTTCTACCTGAAGTATTATCTCTGATTGGGCTTAACTTCGCAAAATCAAGATTCGAATTCAAATTGCTTGCAATTGGCTTTCTTTCAAGGAAGCTATCAATTTCCCTGATATGAGCAGAAAAGAGAGTATTCTTGATATTGTGAAAGCAATTTGTGAAAGAATATTGATAATAGAATTTCACAAAATTTAAAGAAGATTCTTTGGCAAATTTGGCAGTCTGATATCCTGGGATTCTTTTCTCATGATGATCTTTTTGCCCACTTTTTTTTCTTTATTGGCAGAATTAGAGCTCTCTTGGGCTTTTGGGGATTTTATTACATCATCCTTCATTTTGGAGATGTCCTGACTTTTCTCTCTTTTTTTTTTTTTGGAAGGGTACGTCACAAACTCCTTCATCTTGGAGATGTTCTGATCCTTCTTTTTCTCTCAGGGATTATATTGACGGTTATTGACTCATTGGTTGGAAATCTCTTGATGATAGCGGAAATTAAATATCCTTTAGGGTTTGTCGGGAGGCTCATCACAGTCGCCTTCATCTTGACGGTGCTCTGAACTTTCCCTGGAAGGATCCGTCACAAACTCCGTCATCTTGGAGATGATTCAAATCTTCTTTGGCCCCGGGGGTCTACTCGCATAATTCGTCTTCATCTTGACGACAGTTGTGAGATCCCTTTTGCAGATATTTAATTGCAGCTTTAGGTGATTGAGGAGATATAGAGATTGAATGGATTTTTCTGTATCACCCAGGATATTTCGACTGCTTTATTTTCCAAGAATGATCTTTAAAAATGTGCCATTGACTGCGATCAATACCGATCACTTATGGCTTTGCAACAATATTGAATTTCCTTTGCTGGCCATATCGAGGATTTATTCTTCATCCTTTTGGTTGGCCAATAGAAAGAATTTGAATTTTGAATCCTTCTTCGCGAAAGCTTTGTCCTTTCGAAAGTAATACTGAAGGTATTCTGAAGTAATGTTTTTGTATAGTAAAAATTTTGAAATCAACAAATATTTAATGACAAATTGGCAAAATGTTCTTGAAATCCTTGGTGAGAGCGAGCATCTGAAGCACAACGCAACGCACCCATGACAAAAAAAAATTCTTCTCCTTTCCCCAAAGGAGAAGATTCAGAAATTGGAAATAGGAATTACTCCTCTCTTCCCTGAAGAGGAGGTGTTTGCAAAACGAACTTTCAAAGAGAAATTAAGCTTTCGTCAAAACTTCCTAACATTAGGCTTCTCTTATGGAAAGGGGGCCGGTAATGATGAGGTCGGTGAATTGGTCATGAAGGAACGAGTCCATCACACTCTCCCTGAAAAGAGGGTCCTTCATGATGAAAAGGCCTAGTTTGAAATTGCGGTCACAAGGAAAGTGAGCTTCCGTCGAAGCTCTCCCTGAATTAAGGGTTCCTTGTATGAAATTGGAAATTTGTTTTGCAAAACGGTTCACATATACACGAGTCCCTTCAAACTCTCCCTGAAAAGGGGCTAGGTGAACAAAGGATAGCATGCGAAAAGAACGAGCTCCCTTGAACTCTCCCTGTACAAAGGGTCTCTCGCAACAGGAAATGATTGGAATTGGTATGAAATTGGAATTTGGAAAATTTAAAATTTTGAAATTTGGAATTTGAAATTGGAAATTTGGAAATTGATATTTGGAAACTGGAAATTGATTGACTCGAAGGTCAAAATTGGTTGACCCAAAAGTCGAAATTGGAAATTTGGAATTTAAAAATTGGAAATTGGAAATTGGAAATTGGGAAATTGATTGACCCGAAGGTCGAAATTGGAAATTTGGAAATTGAGTGGCTCGAGGGCCGAATTGGTAATTGAAATTTGAACTTTGATGAATGATCAACACAAAGACTGAACCCGAGAGGTTGACTTTTGAAAATATGTCAACATAGACATTGGATTTTAAAAATATATCAGTTCGAGCACTGGATTTTGGAAGTGTACCAGTTTGAGCACTGGCTTTCAAAATTGTACCAGTTCAAGCACTGAGTTTTGAAAATATACCTTGTTTTTAATTTGAAATTTGAATTTTTAAAAGAGACCTATGCTCTTAAAGTATTTGGGAATTGTAACGAGAATGATTGTCGGGGTCTCAGGATTATCCCTTATCCTGAATGGGTAGCGAACTTGATGCAAATGCATGCCAATGAATGCAGATGTATGCAAATATGAAAATGATATAAATGAATGCACATGCGTGCAAAATGAGAGATTTGTTTATCCTGCCTGCATACAGGATATTTGTAGATAAAAACAAAATTTTTAAAAAAAATGCCCCAGTAAAACTAGGAAAGGAGATTTTAACCATTATTGAACAAAATTTGGAGGAATTACAAAGAATAAGACATGGTTTAAGTATAGAATTTTTTCAAATGCCGAGCATTGATGGGATCTGGTAATTCCACTCTGTCAGCATTTATGAGCCGATATGAATTACGAGGTAATGCCTCTTTGACAACATAGGGACCTTCCCAATTTGGTGACCACTTGCCACCTGGGCGGTGCTTGAGATAAGCCGTTGACCTGAGCACTAGATCATTGACTCGAAATTTTCTTTCAATGACTGATTTTGCATATTGTCTGGCTATCTTCTGACGATACGATTGAGCGTGCTCTGCTGCTCTGAGTCTTCTTTCGTCTAGCAAATCAAGTTGTACTAGCCGCTGTTGTTGATACTGATCAAGAGGTAATTCGAGAAGTGATGCAAATTTCAGAGCAGGTTTCTGAACATGTAGAGGCAATACTACTTCGGTTCCGTAGACAAGTTCTGACGGAGTAGCATTAGTTGGAGTTCGAATGGTGGTTCGATATGCCCACAATGCATCATGAATCTTCTCATGCCAGTCACGACCTGTTTCCAAAGTTCGCTCCAGGATTCGAATCAAAATCTTATTGGTGGCCTCTGCTTGGCCATTTCCTTGAGGATAATAAGGAGAGGAGAAATGATGATGAATTTTGAACTTCAAACAAAAAGTCCTCATTTTCTCATTCTTGAAATGACTGCCATTATCTGACACAATATCATGTGGTATGCCGAAACGACATAGGATATTCCTATGGATGAACGAGACCACATGTCGACCTTCTACTGTGCGTAGAGTGACTGCTTCTACCCATTTAGTAAAATATTCTGTTGCAGCAAGAAAATATTTATGGCCATTTGAAGCAGAAGGAGTAATGGGGCCAACAACATCAAAAGCCCACATAGAAAATGGCCATGGTGAGACGACAGATTGCAAATATGTCGCTGGCGCATGAATGGAAGGTGCATGCATCTGGCATTGAACGCACTTCTTCACAAAATGATAACAATCTTGTTGCATAGTTCTCCAGTAATAGCCTGCTCGGATGATTTGTTTGACGAGAGTTTGGTAGCCAACATGACCACCGCAGATACCTTCATGTGCTTCTTCCACAACTTCTTTGGCTTCTTCTTCGTCCAAACATCTGGAATATTCAGAGCTGAATCCACGACGATAAAGGACGTCGACAAGAATAAAATATCGCGCAGACATGCGCTGAATTGCTCGCCGCTCTTTCTTTGAGAGTTCTGGAGGAAATTCGCCAGTTTCAATGAAATTCTTGATGTCATGATACCAGGGCTTCTTCTTTTGCTCCGCCTGGTTTACCTGCTCTACTGGGACGAAAGCAGGTTGATCAAGTCTGCCAATTTCAAAGGAGCGACAAGATTCTTCGTTCCTGAAAGACATGATGGATCCCAGATTGGCTAAACTGTCTGCAATTTGATTGAAATCTCTCTTGACATGGAAAAGTTGGAATTCTTCGAAATTGCTAACAAGAGCTGAGACGATCTTCTGATAAGGAAGTAACTTCTGATCCTTCACTTGCCATTCAGCTAAGACTTGATTGACGACGAGCAAAGAGTCGCCATAAGCATGCACTCTTTTGACATTGAAGTCTCGTAGAATTTTCAGACCTTGTATCAAAGCTTCATACTCGGCCATATTATGAGTGCACTGAAAATCTAATTTGAGAGAAAAGGGGATCATCTCCTTCTCAGGTGTGATCAACAGAATCCCGATTCCTATGCCTGCCATATTCTTGGAACCGTCAAAGAATAAATTCCAAATTGGGGATTGTTGAATATTGCAGATCCGCTCATCGGGGAAATCATCCTCGACTTTAACATCTTCTGCTAAAGGAAAATCTGCTAATTGATCTGCAATTGCTTGGCCCTTGATAGATTGCTGAGAGACATATTCCAAATCGTATTGCATCAATAAAACCTGCCATTTGGCAATCCGTCCACTGAGGAAGGGTTGCTCTAGAATATACTTGAGAGGATTTAATTTGGATAGGATCTTGACTTCAGATGTCAACAGATAGTGTCTCAATTTCTGACACATCCAAACCAGAGCTAGACATGTCTTCTCTATCTGAGAGTATTTCTTCTCATAATCAATGAAGGTTTTACTCACATAGTAAATGGCATGCTCTACCAGACTGCCTTTTTCGTATTGCGCCAAGAATCCGCCACAAGCCACTTGATTAACTGAAATGTATAGCAATAGGGGTTTCCCTAATTCTGGCGGCTTTAACACAAGAGGATTGAGCAAATATTTCTTGATGCGTTCGAACGATTGCTGACACTCTAGTCCCCATTCGAATTTCACTCCTTTTCTGAGCAAATGATTGAAAGGCTCACATCTCATGGCCAAATTGGATATGAATCGCCGAATTGATTGCATGCGTCCCTGAAGGCTACGCAATTCTTTCAGATTAGTCGGGGGAGACATGTCAATGATAGCTTTGGCCTTAGCGGGATCAACTTCTATCCCCTTTTTGCTGACTAGAAAGCCTAACAATTTGCCAGATTCGACTCCAAAAACACATTTTTGTGGATTGAGTCTTAGCTTGTAAAGAATGAGCCGCTTGAAAACTTGATTGAGAGTTTCGATGCGATCTTCTTCTTCTTTGGATTTTACCAGAATATCATCGACATAGGCATCCATGATTTTGTGCATCTGATCATGGAAAATGACGGCCATAGCACGCTGATAAGTGGCTCCAGCATTCTTAAGCCCAAATGGCATGACTGTATAACAAAAAGTGCCCCAAGGAGTAGTGAAAGATGTCTTGGACTGATCACGAGCGGCCAACTTGATCTGATTATATCCGGAATATCCATCCATAAAAGAGAACATAGCGTGACCTGCTGTGCTATCAATCAAAAGATCAATATTAGGAAGTGGATAATCATCCTTAGGAGTCGCTTTATTGAGATCTCTGAAGTCGATGTAAATTCGAACTTTACCATTTTTCTTACGAACAGCAACAATATTTGCTAGCCAATCTGGATAGTCAATGGTTCGAATGAACCCTGCTTTGAGTAGGTCTTCTAGACCTTCCTTAACTTGTTGTTCCACTCGAGGATCCATCTTTCTCAGTTTCTGCTTAACCGGCTTGACATTTGGTTTTAGGATGAGACGATGCTCAACCAATTTGGTATCTAGACCTGGCATGAACTCATACGTCCAAGCGAACACTTCTTCATGTTGCTTGAGAAAACGGGTGAGCCTTTCTTTCTCTTTCGGGCTCAAACTGCTGCCAATCTTGAGAATTTTAGGATCGTCTTCTGATCCAATATTGATATCCTCAGTCGGATCCTGAACTAAGGATGATGGCTCATCTTGTTTCTGAATTGCTGCAAATTCTGGTAATTCTTGAAGAGCTGAATCAAATTCTGCAGGTTCTTCTGACTGCTTTGTAATCTGACTACATTCTGCTCTTATTTTAACCTGATGAATCACTGTTGGCTTTGAAAAGGCCTCTGGATTAAGAACGAGCTTCTTGATAGATCGGGAAGACATTCTGAAAATTGGAGAATAAATCGATTCAGAAAAATCTCCTATCATAAAACAAATTACTTTTGTTAAGAAAATATTTTGAAAGATAAAAGAGAAGAATAATGGCAAATTTTCAAAGATTTGATAACGAGAAGTAAAGAGACAAATGGCATCCAGATAGACAAAGGAAATTTTCAACTTTATTGAAAGATTGAATTGAGGACAATGATTGAAATGAAACGGGATATCATCCTAAATGTGAAAACAAAAGAATAGAAATGAAAGACAAGCAGATGCCCTTAGGTCGTCCCTTTGATAAAGATAGTGCCCTTCTGAGATCTTCTGCCACTAAAGCCCAATCCGGCCCTCTGAGGATAGTGCTGAGGAATTACTGGCTCGAGACGACCATTCCCATTTTTTCCCAGGCCTTGAAAAGGCTGATAACCATGCTTTACTAACAGATCAAATCCCTTTTTGGCCTTCATAAATTGGGAGAATGGTGGATGATCTTTGAATGTACTATAGTCAATTTGTCCTCCAATCTTGAAAAACTGTGGACCTCTCCATCGAGTCATGGCCACTGTATGTGCTGGCTGTTCAGCCGTCTGCAGTATTCCTGAATTTTCTTCAAAGCTGACCTCATCAATGCCCCTAATGCTAGGGATATCAGTAGTGAAAGTGGGCCTAGGAACCATGGGTTGTGCAAGCCTCTTCTCCGGATCCTCGCCCAAGACTGTTGTGATCATTCCACCTTTTGACCACTTGACACACTGATGCAAAGTAGACGGCACCGCGTTCGTGTTGTGAATCCACGGTCGTCCCAACAACAGATTATACGTTGGGGGTACATTGACCACATGAAAGAGGACAGAGTGGACCGAGTAGTCAATGAAAATTTCCAAGAAAATTTTCCCTTTAGCTGTCTGGACATGATTATCAAACCCGTAGATAGTGATCGGGTCTGGGATATATTCCTCTTCTCTAATGCCCAAAGCTTTGGCTGTCATTTCTGGGCATATATTGAGGCTGCTGCCTCCATCTATCAGCACATGAGGAACAGTCATTCCTCTGGCTCGAATCACAACATACAAAGCGTTGTTGTGAAACACATGCGGCTTAGAAAGATCTTCATCCGAGAAAGTGATTGGAGCATTTGTCATGGCCTGATTGACTATCTGGGCCATGTCTTCAGGAGTTATGCTCGGTTTCACTTTGATTTTCCGCAACAGATCATTCAACACTTGCTGGTGCTTGGCGGAAGCTTGGGCTAAATCCAAGATTGAGACATTGGATAATGCAGTAATCGGCTTTGGTGCCGATGTCTCACCTTTCTCCGGAGCGGGCTTAATAAAGTGCTTAGAGAGCCATGGCATTCTTTTAGCCACCTCAGGAGATACCCCAGTGGGTTTATCAGATACTTTCATTTTACCAAAAGTTGCAATGAGATCCATTTTCTGAGCTTTGGACTGAGCCTGCTGCAGCACAAGGACCTGATGTTGGACTTGCATATCCCTTTTAGAGCATGGCCTAATATGCTCCTGCGGCTGAAAAGGCTGTTCAGAGATGACCATCGTAGAATGATGGGGAAAGGGTTTCTTTAGAATATCCATATTTTCATCTTCGGCACCCTCTACCAGAAGATTCTTGTCGATGAGATCCTGAACAATATTCTTGAGAACGAAGCAGTTCTCAGTATTGTGCCCCACTGTTCTGTGAAATTTACAAAATTGATCTTTGAATTTTCCCATGGGAACAGGGGGATCGGCCAGCCTAGGCAGTTTGACCATCTTCTTGGTCAACATATACTCGAGCACAGTCTCGAGGGATTGGTCTAGTGGAGTGAATTTCCTGTCATAACTCCACCCTTCATGCTTTACTTTTTCTCGGGGCTTCGGTCCCTGTTCTGATTGAAGTGGCTTATTGTATTGAGGCACTGACTTGCCTTTCTGATCGTTCTTGTTGGAACTTCCTGCCCCATAACAGAAATCTTTGTTCTGCCCCTTACAGTGGTTCCAATTATTATTTCTGACAGAATGAGTGAAGTGAGTCTTCTTCTTCTGCTCAGTTTGGCCGTTGTTCTTAGTAAAGGTGAAGCCTTCATAGAAACCATTTTCCATGCTCAACTCGAGCCATTCAGCTCTCTCTGTCAGTTCAATGAATGTCCTTGATGGTGCAGTAGAGATGAGACCTCTTAGAGGCTGTGAGAAGTTACTCAGAATTAGGGACAAAGCATGTCCCTCTGATATGGGGTCCCTCATCTTGTTGCAAGCTGACCTCCATCGGTGGATAAAATCTCTGGCCTTCTCATTTTCTCTCTGTTTAAGGCCGCAAAGATGGCTGAGGGTGGGAAGTGCCTCAGCATTGAAGAGAAATCGCTCAATGAACATGTTTACCACTTTGTCAAATTCCTTCAACTCAATTGGATTTACATGCTCCGAGTACCATTTAGCTGCGGTTCCCTCCAGACTGCGAGGGAAACATAGGAAAAGTGCACGGTTGTCTCGTTTGAATCTGGAGCATTCAGCGAAGAACATGGCGAGATGAGCTTTAGGATCGCCAGAACCATCGAATTTGATAAACTTTTTGGGGAGATTCTCGAGATTGTCGTCCCCATCCAAACCATCATAGAAGTCTTCGCTGGTGAATACTTTCTTGCCCTTGTCACGGGCCTGCAGGTCTCGAAGCATTCTGACCACATCTTTGAACTGCGGCTGGTTAGAGTCATTGAGAGATTGCTCTTTGAATTTGTGGGCTGACCCCTGCCCCTGGGTAGACTTGCGGAATGCCTGATGGGTCTCAAACTCTTCATCTAAATCTTCCACTGATTCCTTTTCATCAGTTGCATCAACATGCTGGGCAGGCTTCTTGGATATCTTCAAGGCTTTCTTGACTGCCCGGCCTTTTGTCTTTTGCTTCACCTGTGCTTTCTCTGTACTGGCTTCAGCTTGTTCTGCCAGCATTTTAGTCATCATCTTCTTAAACATGGCATACATTTGAGGATCAATGTCATCCTCAACCTGTTGCCCCTGATTTTTGCCTGAGCGCGGGGAATCCATTTCTTCGTCTGAAGCTGTCGAATATGCGATTCCCTCGACTGGTGCAGTCTTCTTCCCTGACCTTGTTTGAACCATTGACTGTCACGAAGGCTCTCTGCAGAGCAAAATCGATGGTTAGGCTTTTGAGAGAGATTTTGATTGGAAGAAAATATTCGCTGAGAATTTTGGTAGACAATTTGAAAGAATATCCCATTACTAGGGATTGAGTCGTCGCGGGGATTACGACAATTGCGTTGTCATTCCTTTGCAAAGAAAATAAACAACTGAAAATTTAAGCCTTGTTACCTAGGCGAGGTCGTCAAACCAAGAATTGAAGAATTTGCAAGATTTTTATTTATTGAAAGAAAACATGATTGCATCAATAATAAACTTGAGAAAGAGGGGGCGGACAGACAATTTGCCACCACTCTTTATAACTAGCAGAGACACGAGGACCGGGAAAAAGCGGAAGAGTAACAAAAGAGTCCCAGCCATATCTGGCAGAATGGTATGCTCCGGACCACTGTGCTGATGTAAGGTCGAACTCTGGCAAGACTCCTGATAGCAGCCGCATCTCTATGTGCTTCTGTCTCTGAGAAAACTGTCGAACACACCGCTCCGGATGATAGTAAGCACAGAAGAATGGACCAAGCAACTTGAATCTCTTGCTATATGCATAGGTGTATCTGGGAGGCGATAATTCTCGATCAAAATAGTCCCACACCACTTCTTCTTCCTGCAGATAGTCGATCAGGAATCGGTACCGCGCAACTGGAAGGAGCTCCTTACCGTTGTATCTGAATGAACTAGCTCTGGTTGGTACATGCTGAAGGAACCAAGATTGAAGAGCATAAGTACATCCCTCGACTAAGATGGACTCTCCAAGTGTGAAGCGGGTCAGTCCTCTGTATAGAAAAGCAAGCGCGGCCATGGCTATCGAGAGACGGCTGGTCTGTCGACTTCCCCATCTTCTCAAAAGTTGAACTATTCTGACATCCACATAATTTTGTCCATCTGGAAAGAAAGCAAGTCCCACAGTACACAAAACCATCGCATGCTGAATTCTCTCTCGAGCTGTCCTGGACAACAAGCTGACTTCTGCGAATTCTCCATACTGTCGGTAGATCTCGATCAGACTCACGTATTCATTCCCATTTTCTTCAATCAGTGGCCAAGACTTGCGCCCTGTCATGCGAGCTACGGCATCTTTGGGGTCCAGACCCTTGACATTGATCAGAAACTGCTGCTCTAACGGATCTCCAGGCTGACCGGCTGGCTCAGACAGTCCCATAATCTCTGAGAATTCATCCATCAGTATTGTCATCTCGCCCCACGGGAACCAGAACGTGCAAGTGCGCGGATTCCACCGCTCCGCCAGTGCATGAATCAGATTGCCGTTGACTGTCAACTTTCCCACTGCAGATGCCAATTCCAACCCACAATCGCTCAAGTGGTCCGGAAACATACAAGAGAAATTTTTGAACCAGACATAATACCACCGGGGGAAGAAGGGTCCGGTGCTAAGAGATCGATGCTCAGGAAGACTTTGTTGCACCTCATAGGAGATGTGACCCTCAGGAAAAACAGAATCGAGCTGACTGGATGCCATTGGACTGAAAGACAAGAAGACTGGAATTAGACTTTGGAAAAATATAAGAAATTTGAAAATTGCAGGCAGGATAAAATGAAGGCTGGAAATTCGAAGTCCAGAGGAACGAAAGAATGGAAAATTTCCTGGAGTTTTGAAGGAAAAGGTGGATAATTTAGAAAAATCGTCCAGGGTTTTTGAGAAAAAGGAGATATTTCATAAAAGATGAAAAATGAGGTATTTTGGAAAATTGTTTGGTATTTTGGAAAACTTGGGAAAAATATGAGAAAATAAGGCGAAAATGAATATCATATATTCAATTACAAACAATTATGCACATACATCAATCCCTAGGAAGCCAACTCTAAATGCATTGATTTTGAAAGAGCTTTAGGACCCTAATCCTGACTCTAGGCTTAGATCAACTGTGTCCAATCATGCTATGCCGATATACTCGAGCCGAGGCTCGATGTACGTGGCATAAAACTCATCTCCGGGTCTAGGCTTGTGTTTTCCCAACATCCTTGAGCGCCTGCCGATATACGTTGGACTATGGCTCTTGGTACGTGGAAGGGGGGCATTAGCCCAAATAAGTAGCCCAGTTGTGAGGCTCTGTCCCGAACTATGGTTCTGGAAGAGAGCCCAGCAACGTGAAGACCGGGTAGACATAGGTGGGGTGGTTTTTGAAATATGATCACATGCAGGCAAACAGAGGGCTCTAAGTCCTAAAGAGATAGAATTTTGAAAACTTTTGAAGAAGCAAACATTGTTTTCATACAAGTCCTAGATTGAGGAGTGTTGTATTTCAGACCTAAGTCTATGTGAGCATGCATAATTCTCCTCAATATGGTCCTACCAAACCATGCCTAGTCTACAAGCAATCCATGTCAGCTGGGTTCAAGTCTAGGCTCCTAGGTTCACATGATATCAGAAATTAAAGCTGACATTTCATAGAACATAATTTTGACAATTGGGCTAAGTTAAAGCACATAATTGATCAGGCGAGGACAGGTCCCATCTCGGTCGCCAAACCTGTTATCATCGCAAAATTTTTCCCCTCCCTTGCGAGAGAGAAACGAATTTGCGAGTCAAACTCGACCAAAGTTTTGAAAATGATTTTGAAAATTTACTCGCCTCCGTTTTTAAAATTTGCGGGAAAATTCCGTGGAATGGGATCCGCCTGTCGGTACGAGGTTCAATCGTTCCTGGCACCTTTACCAGGGGTAATTGAACCAAGGACCAATTATGTGCTCTAACTTGATTCAAGTATCTAAATTATGCTCTATTTTTCCTAGAATGCACAAAGAATCAGGCTTGTGCTATGGAATTTTGAAAATAATGCAAGTTTAAAAAAAAAATATGATGTTTGCTTTGGAAAATTGAAATATGCTGGAAAAGTGATTGGAAAAGTACTTGAAATTGAATCCTTGGGAAAATCATTGAATTTCATTGGAAATCAAAAATTTGCATTGGAAAGTGATTTCTCAGGAAAACTTGAACTTTGGAAAATCGATTTTGAAATTTGGAATTGCTTTTCTGAGAAAATGGTTTTGAGAATTCTGAGAAAATCAAGAAATTCATTGGAAAATGACTTTTGAAATGGAAAATGAATTCTCAAGAAAACTGGAAAATATGAGAAAATAAATTTCTAAAAACTTGGGATTTTGAAATTTGAGAATTTGAATACATAGGAAAATCTTGATTTGAACTTGGGAAATGCTTTGAAATGTCATTTGAAAACTTAGGATTTTGAGAAAATCAGATCCTGAGAAAGACTTGGAAATTCTTGAGAAAATTGAATTTTCTGAAATTGAAATTGGAAAATGAGTTTGAAATAATGCAATTTGAATGATATGAATGAATGAATATGAATTTGAAAAGGGAATTTCATTGAGGAATTGGGAAATCCTTTTGAAACTTTGAAAAATGCAGTGCATTTTGAAGTTAGCCTAAGTGTGTAGGCTAAATGTGGCTAATACGAAGATCATAAATCTTGGTTTTCTTCGTATTCTGACTATGGCCATAAATACGAATCCCACCGAGTTTATAAACTCCATAAAAGCTTGTGCACGTGCCATTCGTGTAAACCATAGTGAATTTGAAACAAATATGCATGAATCATACATCACATATTAAAATTTGCATAAATTAAACTATATGCAATGCAACCCTATTCTAAGCAGAAATATAACTCTTATTCCAAATTATTACATTTGATGTTACATTGAATTGAAATAAAATAAGAAAATAAAATCTTCTTCTTGAATATTCCTGCAAAACTAGAAAACAAGGTTAGCACAAAAATGTAGGTTTTTCTGAATTTATCCGAAAATATGGGAAATTATCGGATATTATTCAGATATAAACCCAAAATCATACCCCCTTTGATATAAACATGATGAATAATGAATAAATTTCGAAAATAAACTTGAAAATTCGAAATTGGGGTCAAAATGACCAAAATACCCCTGATGACCTTGAAATCAGGGTTTTCTGAAAGAATTTTTGTAAATTTTGTAAATTTGAAAATCAAATGAAATAAATCAAACATAATATGATGAAATATGATGATATGCATGAAATTTTGGGAGAATTAGAAATTGAAATTTCGAAATTTAGGTCAAAATGACCAAAATACCCCCAATAACAAGACTATGGCCTTGAAACCAGGGTTTTCTGAAATAAATTTTGCAAAATTGAAAAATATGAAATGCAAAGGAGATTAAAATTAACCCTAATATGATTCTACATGCTTATGTACATGATAAAAACCCTAAAATGGCGAAAATATCATAAAATATCGAATTTAACCTGATTTTCGCTTCTGAATTTAAAGATAAACTAACACATGGAGCAAATGAACTTGGAATTAAACCAAATTTGGCATGGACACCTAAAATAACCCTAAAAATAGAATGGAGCTCGAAAATCTAATTTTTTTTGTATTTTTAAATATGGAAATTCAAATAAAAACCCTAAATTTCATGATTTTTGCCTAAAATATTGACTCTAAAGGGGATTTAGGATATCAAACTTCCATAAAAATTTCCCAAATTTTATGGGATGACAGATGACAGTAAGGCAAGGATTTTTGCCTTTTACACTTTCTGGTTTTGACCTATGGTCGGAGCTGTACCACTCCGGCAAGTCGGATCGGAATCCGGCGACTCTAGTAAATGAAGGAAACAGACAGGTTTCGGTAGAAAATGTGGTAAAAATGTCAGACAGATGGGAAAATGGCTGAAATTGTGGGAAAATGTCCCTGATAAATAGAGGAATATTTGATCTTTTTACAGAATTGTGATTCGGGTTACGGTTTGGAAAAGGGCATGCTGTTATCAGAGACTGGAATTTCTGGACATTGGAATCTGTTAGACAGAAAGATAAAGTCCGAGAAAAATAATGAAACAGATCCAAAAATTACCAAATTTTGGGAAATTGCAGAACATTATGTTAGGAAAAACTTTCATGTTGAAAGTTTTTGCAGACAGGCTATAGATTGAACAGACTCGATGTATTAGGGTATGTCTGTACCCTGACACAGGAAAATCAAAATTTTCCCAGGGGTCTGGGAAATCCGATTTTTGACAGAGGTCAAAACTTATTGGAAAAAGCTCAAAATTTCCAGATCATTAGTAGATTCAATCTTGAATCCACTGTGATTTTTATAGAATGATTCGAATCCCACATAAGGGTGAATCCGAAGGTTTTTGTCTGCTAAAGCAGGAATTGAAATTTCTGGATGACAGAAAACCCGATTTAGAGTTTGGTTGGTTTAGAAAGGTTCCGAAACCCGAATTGAATCAAAGTTTTGACAGTACAACAAAGACATGTAAACCTAACTACTCTAAAATTTACAAAATTTTTAAATGCATAAAATCACATAAATTGCTGTATGGACTTTGTCTAAAAACTAAAATTTTACAAATTTTAAACTAAGTAAAGCATGGTTCATATATAAAACGAAATAACTAGCAAAACGAATTAATCTAAGTGCATGCAAACATAAGATGACATGAATCATAAAACTAAAACCTAAATCGAGGAGGATATGATCAATTTAATATTGGCTCTCCAAAATGAGAGATTCGATCCATTGAGTGGACGGATCTTTTCATTTTTTAGCCTACACATAAAGCACAAGTTTTGTATTTATCTATATATATATATATGTATATATATATATATAGAGAGAGAGAGAGAGAGATTAAATGAGAGTTTTCAACAATATGAAACCAGCTTTGGTCTGATCTCACGTTGTGTTTAAATAAACCATGTGATAAATATCTTAAAAAAAAATGAAAGCCAAAGGGTAAAGCAACACTTTACCTTGAGAGAGGGCTGGAAGATGGGGATGGCTTGGATGTGGAGCAGCTGCTGCCAGGCGTGAGGGAGGTGTGGCTGTTGGCTGGGAGCTTGAAGGTGATGCTTCCAAGTGGAGACCGGCTGAAGCAAGGTGGAGGCTGCAGCTGTTTGTTGAAGCAGATGGTGGCTTGAACCGGCTAGGCGTGGAGGCTGCAGCTGGAGATGACCGGAGGTGCTGGTTGAAAGTGTAAGCTGTGGCTGTAGCAGCCAAGAGAAGGGAAGGAGAGAGCTAAAGGGGGAGAGAGAGAGAGGCGTGAGATGGGAGAAGAGCCGTAAGTGGCTTCTTCTTTTTTTCTTTTTTTTCTTTTAACCAACCCCAACTTAGGTCTTTAATCAGCCTCAACTTAGGGTTTTTAGGGGTTAATGAAAAGAGAGGGAAAGAGTGTACGTGAATGGGCTGGAGAAGGGAAAGGAAGGAAGGGAAGGGAAGAAGAAGAAAAAGAAAGAAAAGGGAAAAAGAAAGGAAAGAAAGAAAAGGAGGGAAAAAGGAAAAGGGAAAGAAAAAAATGAGAAAATGGAAAGTGGGGCTGGAGGCTTGGTGACCACCTTGTGGGTCCCACCTCCTCTCTAAAAAAATAAAAAAAATAAAAATCAATAAAAACAAAAACAAACAAATAAAAAGAAGCATTTTTTTTATATAAAATAGAAAAGTAAATGAATGGGCCATCTCAGAGCGGGTCCAAATTCCACATTTGAAATTCATTTTGATGATTAGAGGGGTAAAATAGTCTTTTTAGAAAGTTTCTAGACGAAACGAGCTATTTTTGGCAGTTTTGAAAACGAGCTCGGATTTTGAAGTTCAATACCCCGTTGCGAAGCAAATCCAGAGTAGAATTTAAAAATGTAATTTTGAAAGAAAACCATATTGTTTTTCTCGAGAAAAAGCTTCCAACCGAAACGAGCTATTTTTGGCAGTTTTGAAACGAGCTCGGATTTTGAATTTCAATATCCCATTGCGAAGCAAATCCAATGTAGAATTTAAAAATATATTTTTGAAAGAAATCCATATTGTTTTTCTCGAGAAAATGCTTCCAACCGAAATGAGCTATTTTTGGCAGTTTTTGAAACGAGCTCAGATTTTAAAGTTCAATAGCTCATTGCGAAGCAAATCCAGTGTAAAACTTGAAAATTTGATTTTGAAAGAAATCCAGATTATTTTTCTTGAGAAAATATTTCCAAATTTAGACTCCCGGGGTGAAAATGTCAATTTTGGAAACCCGAGGTTTGAAATTGATTTCTGAAAACTTTTTAAAACTCAATCTGGATTGAAATTTATAAAACTGGAGTTCTGGACTTCGAAAATGAAATGAAATGTGATGAAATGTTATGAAATGCTAAGAAATGATATGAAATGATGAGAAATGACATGCGAAATGCAGACCCTGAATGGAGAATTTTAGATGTTAGACCCCGATTGGCAGCTGTACCAGTTTAAAAAGCATTAAAATTGATAAAATTTGCAAAATAGCTCAAGAAATGGTTTTCGGGACTCTACTGGATCAGAGTGACACTGAAAATTGAGGTTCGAGCTGGATTGAACTGAAATGAGCTGGATTGAGCTGAGTTTTAGAGTTTCAGAACTCAAATGAACTGACCAGGCACTGACTCAACTGACCTTTCCGACTGAATTTTCAAGAAAAGCTGTCATTTTTAGAGAAATGGTACGGAATGGTCACTGGAGTGAAGTGAATTACGAACTTGAGCTGACTTTGAGCTAAAAAAAAGGTCAATAATACTGACATGAACTAAAATCGAAGCTCGAACACTAGCTCAATTGGCTGAACTCAGCTCAATTTCAGCTGAAAGAGCTGAAATGGACTAAAATGGGCTCCTAGACACTTGGAAAGGCTTTTGAACTGAAATTGGAGCGCTTGAACTCGTGGTGAGCTCAAGTTAGACTCTGGGGAGTATGACTGACTATGAATGACTGACTCAGAGACAATTGGCCTGGATTTGAGTGAGAAGTAAGCTCATTTTTGAAGAAATGATCCCATTTTGGCAGGAATGGTCAGAAATGAAAATGGTTTATTCCTTATGAGATCAGATGAGCTTGAGATGACTGATATTCTAACTGTCTTGAACTGACCAATGAGCTTGGTTGACTCCGACTGACTGGGGTCTGGGATGACCTAGGGGTAAAATGGTAATTTTCCTAATGAAAATGGGTATAATGGTGATTTTCTGAAACTGACTCGGGGTTTGACTCCTACACTGACCTAACAGGGTTGGCACTGAACAAGGAGGATTGTTTGAGAATGAGTGAGGAAAATTTGGGGTGTTTACAGATGCCCCTCTTTGCTACTAAGCCGGCTTGAAGACGAGCTTAGTGGCAAAGAAAAACACACCAAATTTGGGCTATAAAAATGCCCCAGTTAGAAGGATCTGACTGGATATGAAGAGATTTAGCCCTGATGAAAATGGTAGATATGAAATGGAGAATGAAGAGGAAAGAATTTACTTCAAAAGAAGTGATATTCAGGTTTTGCCCTTAACCTGGATGGGACAGGAAATACCTCGTGTAGAAACGAAGCTCAGGTTTGACCCTTAACCTGACCGGGAAATGAAATACCTCATCAAAGGAGGCTCAGGTTTGTACCCTTATCCTGATTGGGCAGAAAATGAAATACCTCATCAAAGGAGGCTCAGGTTTGTACCCTTATCCTGATTGGGCATAAAATGAAATACCTCATCAAAGAAGGCTCAGGTTTGTACCCTTATCCTGATTGGGTAGAAAATGAAATACCTCATCAAAGGAGGCTCAGGTTTGTAACCTTATCCTGATTGGGTAGAAAAATGAATGGAATCCTCGAAGGAAGAAACCATGATGGAACCTTCGGATTTCCGCACAATGAATCCGATAGGGGTTTTGCAAAAGGATGAAATTGGAGTCCCTAAAGCTTGAAAAGGGGTTTGATTTTGGGCGCCTCATTGCTGAGACTAAATAACTTTTGAAATTGGTGACCTTTTGCGAGAAAATGATTGGTGGCTTAACCTCAAGCCGAAATTGGACTGTCTATGGTGGGACAGTGGGGACACAGGGAAGTGTGCGAATCTGAGAGCCCATGCGCTCAGATTATACCAACAGAAGGGAAGGAATCTTGAAAACTCCCATTATCAAGTCCTTAAAAGGGATAACAACTTATGTCAGGATGCGCCAAAGATGAACCTCAAGCTCTCGCTTCACGCCAGGATAGCTAGAAAATATTATCAAAATGTTGAAAATTATTGTTGATTCGAAATAATTGAAAGTGATGCACATTGCTTTGAAAATATTCCCTCTTTTCTACCTGAAGTATTATCTCTGATTGGGCTTAACTTCGCAAAATCAAGATTCGAATTCAAATTGCTTGCAATTGGCTTTCTTTCAAGGAAGCTATCAATTTCCCTGATATGAGCAGAAAAGAGAGTATTCTTGATATTGTGAAAGCAATTTGTGAAAGAATATTGATAATAGAATTTCACAAAATTTAAAGAAGATTCTTTGGCAAATTTGGCAGTCTGATATCCTGGGATTCTTTTCTCATGATGATCTTTTTGCCCACTTTTTTTTCTTTATTGGCAGAATTAGAGCTCTCTTGGGCTTTTGGGGATTTTATTACATCATCCTTCATTTTGGAGATGTCCTGACTTTTCTCTCTTTTTTTTTTTTTGGAAGGGTACGTCACAAACTCCTTCATCTTGGAGATGTTCTGATCCTTCTTTTTCTCTCAGGGATTATATTGACGGTTATTGACTCATTGGTTGGAAATCTCTTGATGATAGCGGAAATTAAATATCCTTTAGGGTTTGTCGGGAGGCTCATCACAGTCGCCTTCATCTTGACGGTGCTCTGAACTTTCCCTGGAAGGATCCGTCACAAACTCCGTCATCTTGGAGATGATTCAAATCTTCTTTGGCCCCGGGGGTCTACTCGCATAATTCGTCTTCATCTTGACGACAGTTGTGAGATCCCTTTTGCAGATATTTAATTGCAGCTTTAGGTGATTGAGGAGATATAGAGATTGAATGGATTTTTCTGTATCACCCAGGATATTTCGACTGCTTTATTTTCCAAGAATGATCTTTAAAAATGTGCCATTGACTGCGATCAATACCGATCACTTATGGCTTTGCAACAATATTGAATTTCCTTTGCTGGCCATATCGAGGATTTATTCTTCATCCTTTTGGTTGGCCAATAGAAAGAATTTGAATTTTGAATCCTTCTTCGCGAAAGCTTTGTCCTTTCGAAAGTAATACTGAAGGTATTCTGAAGTAATGTTTTTGTACAGTAAAAATTTTGAAATCAACAAATATTTAATGACAAATTGGCAAAATGTTCTTGAAATCCTTGGTGAGAGCGAGCATCTGAAGCACAACGCAACGCACCCATGACAAAAAAAAATTCTTCTCCTTTCCCCAAAGGAGAAGATTCAGAAATTGGAAATAGGAATTACTCCTCTCTTCCCTGAAGAGGAGGTGTTTGCAAAACGAACTTTCAAAGAGAAATTAAGCTTTCGTCAAAACTTCCTAACATTAGGCTTCTCTTATGGAAAGGGGGCCGGTAATGATGAGGTCGGTGAATTGGTCATGAAGGAACGAGTCCATCACACTCTCCCTGAAAAGAGGGTCCTTCATGATGAAAAGGCCTAGTTTGAAATTGCGGTCACAAGGAAAGTGAGCTTCCGTCGAAGCTCTCCCTGAATTAAGGGTTCCTTGTATGAAATTGGAAATTTGTTTTGCAAAACGGTTCACATATACACGAGTCCCTTCAAACTCTCCCTGAAAAGGGGCTAGGTGAACAAAGGATAGCATGCGAAAAGAACGAGCTCCCTTGAACTCTCCCTGTACAAAGGGTCTCTCGCAACAGGAAATGATTGGAATTGGTATGAAATTGGAATTTGGAAAATTTAAAATTTTGAAATTTGGAATTTGAAATTGGAAATTTGGAAATTGATATTTGGAAACTGGAAATTGATTGACTCGAAGGTCAAAATTGGTTGACCCAAAAGTCGAAATTGGAAATTTGGAATTTAAAAATTGGAAATTGGAAATTGGAAATTGGGAAATTGGGAAATTGATTGACCCGAAGGTCGAAATTGGAAATTTGGAAATTGAGTGGCTCGAGGGCCGAATTGGTAATTGAAATTTGAACTTTGATGAATGATCAACACAAAGACTGAACCCGAGAGGTTGACTTTTGAAAATATGTCAACATAGACATTGGATTTTAAAAATATATCAGTTCGAGCACTGGATTTTGGAAGTGTACTAGTTTGAGCACTGGCTTTCAAAATTGTACCAGTTCAAGCACTGAGTTTTGAAAATATACCTTGTTTTTAATTTGAAATTTGAATTTTTAAAAGAGACCTATGCTCTTAAAGTATTTGGGAATTGTAACGAGAATGATTGTCGGGGTCTCAGGATTATCCCTTATCCTGAATGGGTAGCGAACTTGATGCAAATGCATGCCAATGAATGCAGATGTATGCAAATATGAAAATGATATAAATGAATGCACATGCGTGCAAAATGAGAGATTTGTTTATCCTGCCTGCATACAGGATATTTGTAGATAAAAACAAAATTTTTAAAAAAAATGCCCCAGTAAAACTAGGAAAGGAGATTTTAACCATTATTGAACAAAATTTGGAGGAATTACAAAGAATAAGACATGGTTTAAGTATAGAATTTTTTCAAATGCCGAGCATTGATGGGATCTGGTAATTCCACTCCGTCAGCATTTATGAGCCGATATGAATTACGAGGTAATGCCTCTTTGACAACATAGGGACCTTCCCAATTTGGTGACCACTTGCCACCTGGGCGGTGCTTGAGATAAGCCGTTGACCTGAGCACTAGATCATTGACTCGAAATTTTCTTTCAATGACTGATTTTGCATATTGTCTGGCTATCTTCTGACGATACGATTGAGCGTGCTCTGCTGCTCTGAGTCTTCTTTCGTCTAGCAAATCAAGTTGTACTAGCCGCTGTTGTTGATACTGATCAAGAGGTAATTCGAGAAGTGATGCAAATTTCAGAGCAGGTTTCTGAACATGTAGAGGCAATACTACTTCGGTTCCGTAGACAAGTTCTGACGGAGTAGCATTAGTTGGAGTTTGAATGGTGGTTCGATATGCCCACAATGCATCATGAATCTTCTCATGCCAGTCACGACCTGTTTCCAAAGTTCGCTCCAGGATTCGAATCAAAATCTTATTGGTGGCCTCTGCTTGGCCATTTCCTTGAGGATAATAAGGAGAGGAGAAATGATGATGAATTTTGAACTTCAAACAAAAAGTCCTCATTTTCTCATTCTTGAAATGACTGCCATTATCTGACACAATATCATGTGGTATGCCGAAACGACATAGGATATTCCTATGGATGAACGAGACCACATGTCGACCTTCTACTGTGCGTAGAGTGACTGCTTCTACCCATTTAGTAAAATATTCTGTTGCAGCAAGAAAATATTTATGGCCATTTGAAGCAGAAGGAGTAATGGGGCCAACAACATCAAAAGCCCACATAGAAAATGGCCATGGTGAGACGACAGATTGCAAATATGTCGCTGGCGCATGAATGGAAGGTGCATGCATCTGGCATTGAACGCACTTCTTCACAAAATGATAACAATCTTGTTGCATAGTTCTCCAGTAATAGCCTGCTCGGATGATTTGTTTGACGAGAGTTTGGTAGCCAACATGACCACTGCAGATACCTTCATGTGCTTCTTCCACAACTTCTTTGGCTTCTTCTTCGTCCAAACATCTGGAATATTCAGAGCTGAATCCACGACGATAAAGGACGTCGGCAAGAATAAAATATCGCGCAGACATGCGCTGAATTGCTCGCCGCTCTTTCTTTGAGAGTTCTGGAGGAAATTCGCCAGTTTCAATGAAATTCTTGATGTCATGATACCAGGGCTTCTTCTTTTGCTCCGCCTGGTTTACCTGCTCTACTGGGACGAAAGCAGGTTGATCAAGTCTTTCAATTTCAAAGGAGCGACAAGATTCTTCGTTCCTGAAAGACATGATGGATCCCAGATTGGCTAAATTGTCTGCAATTTGATTGAAATCTCTCTTGACATGGAAAAGTTGGAATTCTTCGAAATTGCTAACAAGAGCTGAGACGATCTTCTGATAAGGAAGTAACTTCTGATCCTTCACTTGCCATTCAGCTAAGACTTGATTGACGACGAGCAAAGAGTCGCCATAAGCATGCACTCTTTTGACATTGAAGTCTCGTAGAATTTTCAGACCTTGTATCAAAGCTTCATACTCGGCCATATTATGAGTGCACTGAAAATCTAATTTGAGAGAAAAGGGGATCATCTCCTTCTCAGGTGTGATCAACAGAATCCTGATTCCTATGCCTGCCATATTCTTGGAACCGTCAAAGAATAAATTCCAAATTGGGGATTGTTGAATATTGCAGATCCGCTCATCGGGGAAATCATCCTCGACTTTAACATCTTCTGCTAAAGGAAAATCTGCTAATTGATCTGCAATTGCTTGGCCCTTGATAGATTGCTGAGAGACATATTCCAAATCGTATTGCATCAATAAAACCTGCCATTTGGCAATCCGTCCACTGAGGAAGGGTTGCTCTAGAATATACTTGAGAGGATTTAATTTGGATAGGATCTTGACTTCAGATGTCAACAGATAGTGTCTCAATTTCTGACACATCCAAACCAGAGCTAGACATGTCTTCTCTATCTGAGAGTATTTCTTCTCATAATCAATGAAGGTTTTACTCACATAGTAAATGGCATGCTCTACCAGACTGCCTTTTTCGTATTGCGCCAAGAATCCGCCACAAGCCACTTGATTAACTGAAATGTATAGCAATAGGGGTTTCCCTAATTCTGGCGGCTTTAACACAAGAGGATTGAGCAAATATTTCTTGATGCGTTCGAACGATTGCTGACACTCTAGTCCCCATTCGAATTTCACTCCTTTTCTGAGCAAATGATTGAAAGGCTCACATCTCATGGCCAAATTGGATATGAATCGCCGAATTGATTGCATGCGTCCCTGAAGGCTACGCAATTCTTTCAGATTAGTCGGGGGAGACATGTCAATGATAGCTTTGGCCTTAGCGGGATCAACTTCTATCCCCTTTTTGCTGACTAGAAAGCCTAACAATTTGCCAGATTCGACTCCAAAAACACATTTTTGTGGATTGAGTCTTAGCTTGTAAAGAATGAGCCGCTTGAAAACTTGATTGAGAGTTTCGATGCGATCTTCTTCTTCTTTGGATTTTACCAGAATATCATCGACATAGGCATCCATGATTTTGTGCATCTGGTCATGGAAAATGACGGCCATAGCACGCTGATAAGTGGCTCCAGCATTCTTAAGCCCAAATGGCATGACTGTATAACAAAAAGTGCCCCAAGGAGTAGTGAAAGATGTCTTGGACTGATCACGAGCGGCCAACTTGATATGATTATATCCGGAATATCCATCCATAAAAGAGAACATAGCGTGACCTGCTGTGCTATCAATCAAAAGATCAATATTAGGAAGTGGATAATCATCCTTAGGAGTCGCTTTATTGAGATCTCTGAAGTCGATGCAAATTCGAACTTTACCATTTTTCTTGGGAACAGCAACAATATTTGCTAGCCAATCTGGATAGTCAATGGTTCGAATGAACCCTGCTTTGAGTAGGTCTTCTAGACCTTCCTTAACTTGTTGTTCCACTCGAGGATCCATCTTTCTCAGTTTCTGCTTAACCGGCTTGACATTTGGTTTTAGGATGAGACGATGCTCAACCAATTTGGTATCTAGACCTGGCATGTCCTCATACGTCCACGCGAACACTTCTTCATGTTGCTTGAGAAAATGGGTGAGCCTTTCTTTCTCTTCCGGGCTCAAACTGCTGCCAATCTTGAGAATTTTAGGATCGTCTTCTGATCCAATATTGATATCCTCAGTCGGATCCTGAACTAAGGATGATGGCTCATCTTGTTTCTGAATTGCTGCAAATTCTGGTAATTCTTGAAGAGCTGAATCAAATTCTGCAGGTTCTTCTGACTGCTTTGTCATCTGACTACATTCTGCTCTTATTTTAACCTGATGAATCACTGTTGGCTTTGAAAAAGCCTCTGGATTAAGAACGAGCTTCTTGATAGATCGGGAAGACATTCTGAAAATTGGAGAATAAATCGATTCAGAAAAATCTCCTATCATAAAACAAATTACTTTTGTTAAGAAAATATTTTGAAAGATAAAAGAGAAGAATAATGGCAAATTTTCAAAGATTTGATAACAAGAAGTAAAGAGACAAATGGCATCCAGATAGACAAAGGAAATTTTCAACTTTATTGAAAGATTGAATTGAGGACAATGATTGAAATGAAACGGGATATCATCCTAAATGTGAAAACAAAAGAATAGAAATGAAAGACAAGCAGATGCCCTTAGTGCGTCCCTTTGATAAAGATAGTGCCCTTCTGAGATCTTCTGCCACTAAAGCCCAATCCGGCCCTCTGAGGATAGTGCTGAGGAATTACTGGCTCGAGACGACCATTCCCATTTTTTCCCAGGCCTTGAAAAGGCTGATAACCATGCTTTACTAACAGATCAAATCCCTTTTTGGCCTTCATAAATTGGGAGAATAGTGGATGATCTTTGAATGTACTATAGTCAATTCGTCCTCCAATCTTGAAAAACTGTGGACCTCTCCATCGAGTCATGGCCACTGTATGTGCTGGCTGTTCAGCTGTCTGCAGTATTCCTGAATTTTCTTCAAAGCTGACCTCATCAATGCCCCTAATGCTAGGGATATCAGTAGTGAAAGTGGGCCTAGGAACCATGGGTTGTGCAAGCCTCTTCTCCGGATCCTCGCCCAAGACTGTTGTGATCATTCCACCTTTTGACCACTTGACACACTGATGCAAAGTAGACGGCACCGCGTTCGTGTTGTGAATCCACGGTCGTCCCAACAACAGATTATACGTTGGGGGTACATTGACCACATGAAAGAGGACAGAGTGGACCGAGTAGTCAATGAAAATTTCCAAGAAAATTTTCCCTTTAGCTGTCTGGCCATGATTATCAAACCCGTAGATAGTGATCGGGTCTGGGATATATTCCTCTTCTCTAATGCCCAAAGCTTTGGCTGTCATTTCTGGGCATATATTGAGGCTGCTGCCTCCATCTATCAGCACATGAGGAACAATCATTCCTCTGGCTCGAATCACAACATACAAAGCGTTGTTGTGAAACACATGCGGCTTAGAAAGATCTTCATCCGAGAAAGTGATTGGAGCATTTGTCATGGCCTGATTGACTATCTGGGCCATGTCTTCAGGAGTTATGCTCGGTTTCACTTTGATTTTCCGCAACAGATCATTCAACACTTGCTGGTGCTTGGCGAAAGCTTGGGCTAAATCCAAGATTGAGACATTGGATAATGCAGTAATCGGCTTTGGTGCCGATGTCTCACCTTTCTCCAGAGCGGGCTTAATAAAGTGCTTAGAGAGCCATGGCATTCTTTTAGCCACCTCAGGAGATACCCCAGTGGGTTTATCAGATACTTTCATTTTACCAAAAGATGCAATGAGATCCATTTTCTGAGCTTTGGACTGAGCCTGCTGCAGCACAAGGACCTGATGTTGGACTTGCATATCCCTTTTAGAGCATGGCCTAATATGCTCCTGCGGCTGAAAAGGCTGTTCAGAGATGACCGTCGTAGAATGATGGGGAAAGGGTTTCTTTAGAATATCCATATTTTCATCTTCGACACCCTCTACCAGAAGATTCTTGTCGATGAGATCCTGAACAATATTCTTGAGAACGAAGCAGTTCTCAGTATTGTGCCCCACTGTTCTGTGAAATTTACAAAATTGATCTTTGAATTTTCCCATGGGAACAGGGGGATCGGCCAGCCTAGGCAGTTTGACCATCTTCTTGGTCAACATATACTCGAGCACAGTCTCGAGGGATTGGTCTAGTGGAGTGAATTTCCTGTCATAACTCCACCCTTCATGCTTTACTTTTTCTCGGGGCTTCGGTCCCTGTTCTGATTGAAGTGGCTTATTGTATTGAGGCACTGACTTGCCTTTCTGATCGTTCTTGTTGGAACTTCCTGCCCCATAACAGAAATCTTTGTTCTGCCCCTTACAGTGGTTCCAATTATTATTTCTGACAGAATGAGTGAAGTGAGTCTTCTTCTTCTGCTCAGTTTGGCCGTTGTTCTTAGTAAAGGTGAAGCCTTCATAGAAACCATTTTCCATGCTCAACTCGAGCCATTCAGCTCGCTCTGTCAGTTCAATGAATGTCCTTGATGGTGCAGTAGAGATGAGACCTCTTAGAGGCTGTGAGAAGTTACTCAGAATTAGGGACAAAGCATGTCCCTCTGATATGGGGTCCCTCATCTTGTTGCAAGCTGACCTCCATCGGTGGATAAAATCTCTGGCCTTCTCATTTTCTCTCTGTTTAAGGCCGCAAAGATGGCTGAGGGTGGGAAGTGCCTCGGCATTGAAGAGAAATCGCTCAATGAACATGTTTACCACTTTGTCAAATTCCTTCAACTCAATTGGATTTACATGCTCCGAGTACCATTTAGCTGCGGTTCCCTCCAGACTGCGAGGGAAACATAGGAAAAGTGCACGGTTGTCTCGTTTGAATCGGGAGCATTCAGCGAAGAACATGGCGAGATGAGCTTTAGGATCGCCAGAACCATCGAATTTGATAAACTTTCTGGGGAGATTCTCGAGATTGTCGTCCCCATCCAAACCATCATAGAAGTCTTCGCTGGTGAAGACTTTCTTGCCCTTGTCATGGGCCTGCAGGTCTCGAAGCATTCTGACCACATCTTTGAACTGCGGCTGGTTAGAGTCATTGAGAGATTGCTCTTTGAATTTGTGGGCTGACCCCTGCCCCTAGGTAGACTTGCGGAATGCCTGATGGGTCTCAAACTCTTCATCTGAATCTTCCACTGATTCCTTTTCATCAGTTGCATCAACATGCTGGGCAGACTTCTTGGATATCTTCAAGGCTTTCTTGACTGCCCGGCCTTTTGTCTTTTGCTTCACCTGTGCTTTCTCTGTACTGGCTTCAGCTTGTTCTGCCAGCATTTTAGTCATCATCTTCTTAAACATGGCATACATTTGAGGATCAATGTCATCCTCAACCTGTTGCCCCTGATTTTTGCCTGAGCGCGGGGAATCCATTTCTTCGTCTGAAGCTGTCGAATATGTGATTCCCTCGACTGGTGTAGTCTTCTTCCCTGACCTTGTTTGAACCATTGACTGTCACGAAGGCTCTCTGCAGAGCAAAATCGATGGTTAGGCTTTTGAGAGAGATTTTGATTGGAAGAAAATATTCGCTGAGAATTTTGGTAGACAATTTGAAAGAATATCCCATTACTAGGGATTGAGTCGTCGCGGGGATTACGACAATTGCGTTGTCATTCCTTTGCAAAGAAAATAAACAACTGAAAATTTAAGCCTTGTTACCTAGGCGAGGTCGTCAAACCAAGAATTGAAGAATTTGCAAGATTTTTATTTATTGAAAGAAAACATGATTGCATCAATAATAAACTTGAGAAAGAGGGGGCGGACAGACAATTTGCCACCACTCTTTATAACTAGCAGAGACACGAGGACCGGGAAAAAGCAGAAGAGTAACAAAAGAGTCCCAGCCATATCTGGCAGAATGGTATGCTCCGGACCACTGTGCTGATGTAAGGTCGAACTCTGGCAAGACTCCTGATAGCAGCTGCATCTCTATGTGCTTCTGTCTCTGAGAAAACTGTCGAACACACCGCTCCGGATGATAGTAAGCACAGAAGAATGGACCAAGCAACTTGAATCTCTTGCCATATGCATAGGTGTATCTGGGAGGCGATAATTCTCGATCAAAATAGTCCCACACCACTTCTTCTTCCTGCAGATAGTCGATCAGGAATCGGTACCGCGCAACTGGAAGGAGCTCCTTACCGTTGTATCTGAATGAACTAGCTCTGGTTGGTACATGCTGAAGGAACCAAGATTGAAGAGCATAAGTACATCCCTCGACTAAGATGGACTCTCCAAGTGTGAAGCGGGTCAGTCCTCTGTATAGAAAAGCAAGCGCGGCCATGGCTATCGAGAGACGGCTGGTCTGTCGACTTCCCCATCTTCTCAAAAGTTGAACTATTCTGACATCCACATAATTTTGTCCATCTGGAAAGAAAGCAAGTCCCACAGTACACAAAACCATCGCATGCTGAATTCTCTCTCGAGCTGTCCTGGACAACAAGCTGACTTCTGCGAATTCTCCATACTGTCGGTAGATCTCGATCAGACTCACGTATTCATTCCCATTTTCTTCAATCAGTGGCCAAGACTTGCGCCCTGTCATGCGAGCTACGGCATCTTTGGGGTCCAGACCCTTGACATTGATCAGAAACTGCTGCTCTAACGGATCTCCAGGCTGACCGGCTGGCTCAGACAGTCCCATAATCTCTGAGAATTCATCCATCAGTATTGTCATCTCGCCCCACGGGAACCAGAACGTGCAAGTGCGCGGATTCCACCGCTCCGCCAGTGCATGAATCAGATTGCCGTTGACTGTCAACTTTCCCACTGCAGATGCCAATTCCAACCCACAATCGCTCAAGTGGTCCGGAAACATACGAGAGAAATTTTTGAACCAGACATAATACCACCGGGGGAAGAAGGGTCCGGTGCTAAGAGATCGATGCTCAGGAAGACTTTGTCGCACCTCATAGGAGATGTGACCCTCAGGAAAAACAGAATCGAGCTGACTGGATGCCATTGGACTGAAAGACAAGAAGACTGGAATTAGACTTTGGAAAAATATAAGAAATTTGAAAATTGCAGGCAGGATAAAATGAAGGCTGGAAATTCGAAGTCCAGAGGAACGAAAGAATGAAAAATTTCCTGGAGTTTTGAAGGAAAAGGTGGATAATTTAGAAAAATCGTCCAGGGTTTTTGAGAAAAAGGAGATATTTCATAAAAGATGAAAAATGAGGTATTTTGGAAAATTGTTTGGTATTTTGGAAAACTTGGGAAAAATATGAGAAAATAAGGCGAAAATGAATATCATATATTCAATTACAAACAATTATGCACATACATCAATCCCTAGGAAGCCAACTCTAAATGCATTGATTTTGAAAGAGCTTTAGGACCCTAATCCTGACTCTAGGCTTAGATCAACTGTGTCCAATCATGCTATGCCGATATACTCGAGCCGAGGCTCGATGTACGTGGCATAAAACTCATCTCCGGGTCTAGGCTTGTGTTTTCCCAACATCCTTGAGCGCCTGCCGATATACGTTGGACTATGGCCCTTGGTACGTGGCAGGGGGGCGTTAGCCCAAATAAGTGGCCCAGTTGTGAGGCTCTGTCCCGAACTATGGTTCTGGAAGAGAGCCCAGCAACGTGAAGACCGGGTAGACATAGGTGGGGTGGTTTTTGAAATATGATCACATGCAGGCAAACAGAGGGCTCTAAGTCCTAAAGAGATAGAATTTTGAAAACTTTTGAAGAAGCAAACATTGTTTTCATACAAGTCCTAGATTGAGGAGTGTTGTATTTCAGACCTAAGTCTATGTGAGCATGCATAATTCTCCTCAATATGGTCCTACCAAACCATGCCTAGTCTACATGCAATCCATGTCAGCTGGGTTCAAGTCTAGGCTCCTAGGTTCACATGATATCAGAAATTAAAGCTGACATTTCATAGAACATAATTTTGACAATTGGGCTAAGTTAAAGCACATAATTGATCAGGCGAGGACAGGTCCCATCTCGGTCGCCAAACCTGTTATCATCGCAAAATTTTTCCCCTCCCTTGCGAGAGAGAAACGAATTTGCGAGTCAAACTCGACCAAAGTTTTGAAAATGATTTTGAAAATTTACTCGCCTCCGTTTTTAAAATTTGCGGGAAAATTCCGTGGAATGGGATCCGCCTGTCGGTACGAGGTTCAATCGTTCCTGGCACCTTTACCAGGGCAGGGGTAATTGAACCAAGGACCAATTATGTGCTCTAACTTGATTCAAGTATCTAAATTATGCTCTATTTTTCCTAGAATGCACAAAGAATCAGGCTTGTGCTATGGAATTTTGAAAATAATGCAAGTTTAAAAAAAAAATATGATGTTTGCTTTGGAAAATTGAAATATGCTGGAAAAGTGATTGAAAAAGTACTTGAAATTGAATCCTTGGGAAAATCATTGAATTTCATTGGAAATCAAAAATTTGCATTGGAAAGTGATTTCTCAGGAAAACTTGAACTTTGGAAAATCGATTTTGAAATTTGGAATTGCTTTTCTAAGAAAATGGTTTTGAGAATTCTGAGAAAATCAAGAAATTCATTGGAAAATGACTTTTGAAATGGAAAATGAATTCTCAAGAAAACTGGAAAATATGAGAAAATAAATTTCTAAAAACTTGGGATTTTGAAATTTGAGAATTTGAAAACATAGGAAAATCTTGATTTGAACTTGGGAAATGCTTTGAAATGTCATTTGAAAACTTAGGATTTTGAGAAAATCAGATCCTGAGAAAGACTTGGAAATTCTTGAGAAAATTGAATTTTCTGAAATTGAAATTGGAAAATGAGTTTGAAATAATGCAATTTGAATGATATGAATGAATGAATATGAATTTGAAAAGGGAATTTCATTGAGGAATTGGGAAATCCTTTTGAAACTTTGAAAAATGCAGTGCATTTTGAAGTTAGCCTAAGTGTGTAGGCTGAATGTGGCTAATACGAAGATCATAAATCTTGGTTTTCTTCGTATTCTGACTATGGCCATAAATACGAATCCCACCGAGTTTATAAACTCCATAAAAGCTTGTGCACGTGCCATTCGTGTAAACCATAGTGAATTTGAAACAAATATGCATGAATCATACATCACATATTAAAATTTGCATAAATTAAACTATATGCAATGCAACCCTATTCTAAGCAGAAATATAACTCTTATTCCAAATTATTACATTTGATGTTACATTGAATTGAAATAAAATAAGAAAATAAAATCTTCTTCTTGAATATTCCTGCAAAACTAGAAAACAAGGTTAGCACAAAAATGTAGGTTTTTCTGAATTTATCCGAAAATATGGGAAATTATCGGATATTATTCAGATATAAACCCAAAATCATACCCCCTTTGATATAAACATGATGAATAATGAATAAATTTCGAAAATAAACTTGAAAATTCGAAATTGGGGTCAAAATGACCAAAATACCCCTGATGACCTTGAAATCAGGGTTTTCTGAAAGAATTTTTGTAAATTTTGGAAATTTGAAAATCAAATGAAATAAATCAAACATAATATGATGAAATATGATGATATGCATGAAATTTTGGGAGAATTAGAAATTGAAATTTCGAAATTTAGGTCAAAATGACCAAAATACCCCCAATAACAAGACTATGGCCTTGAAACCAGGGTTTTCTGAAATAAATTTTGCAAAATTGAAAAATATGAAATGCAAAGGAGATTAAAATTAACCCTAATATGATTCTACATGCTTATGTACATGATAAAAACCCTAAAATGGCGAAAATATCATAAAATATCGAATTTAACCTGATTTTCGCTTCTGAATTTAAAGATAAACTAACACATGGAGCAAATGAACTTGGAATTAAACCAAATTTGGCATGGACACCTAAAATAACCCTAAAAATAGAATGGAGCTCGAAAATCTAATTTTTTTTGTATTTTTAAATATGGAAATTCAAATAAAAACCCTAAATTTCATGATTTTTGCCTAAAATATTGATTCTAAAGGGGATTTAGGATATCAAACTTCCATAAAAATTTACCAAATTTTATGGGATGACAGATGACAGTAAGGCAAGGATTTTTGCCTTTTACACTTTCTGGTTTTGACCTATGGTCGGAGCTGTACCACTCCGGCAAGTCGGATCGGAATCCGGCGACTCTAGTAAATGAAGGAAACAGACAGGTTTCGGTAGAAAATGTGGTAAAAATGGCAGACAGATGGGAAAATGGCTGAAATTGTGGGAAAATGTCCCTGATAAATAGAGGAATATTTGATCGTTTTACAGAATTGGGATTCGGGTTACGGTTTGGAAAAGGGCATGCTGTTATCAGAGACCTAAATCTCTGGAATTTCTGGACATTGGAATCTGTTAGACAGAAAGATAAAGTCCGGGAAAAATAATGAAACAGATCCAAAAATTCCCAAATTTTGGGAAATTGCAGAACATTATGTTAGGAAAAACTTTCATGTTGAAAGTTTTTGCAGACAGGCTATAGATTGAACAGACTCGATGTATTAGGGTATGTCTGTACCCTGACACAGGAAAATCAAAATTTTCCCAGGGGTCTGGGAAATCCGATTTTTGACAGAGGTCAAAACTTATTGGAAAAAGCTCAAAATTTCCAGATCATTAGTAGATTCAATCCTGAATCCACTGTGATTTTTATAGAATGATTCGAATCCCACATAAGGGTGAATCCGAAGGTTTTTGTCTGCTAAAGCAGGAATTGAAATTTCTGGATGACAGAAAACCCGATTTAGAGTTTGGTTGGTTTAGAAAGGTTCCGAAACCCGAATTGAATCAAAGTTTTGACAGTACAACAAAGACATGTAAACCTAACTACTCTAAAATTTACAAAATTTTTAAATGCATAAAATCACATAAATTGCTGTATGGACTTTGTCTAAAAACTAAAATTTTACAAATTTTAAACTAAGTAAAGCATGGTTCATATATAAAACGAAATAACTAGCAAAACGAATTAATCTAAGTGCATGCAAACATAAGATGACATGAATCATAAAACTAAAACCTAAATCGAGGAGGATATGATCAATTTAATATTGGCTCTCCAAAATGAGAGATTCGATCCATTGAGTGGACGGATCTTTTCATTTTTTAGCCTACACATAAAGCACAAGTTTTGTATTTATCTATATATATATATATGTATATATATATATATATAGAGAGAGAGAGAGAGAGATTAAATGAGAGTTTTCAACAATATGAAACCAGCTTTGGTCTGATCTCACGTTGTGTTTAAATAAACCATGTGATAAATATCTTAAAAAAAAATGAAAGCCAAAGGGTAAAGCAACACTTTACCTTGAGAGAGGGCTGGAAGATGGGGATGGCTTGGATGTGGAGCAGCTGCTGCCAGGCGTGAGGGAGGTGTGGCTGTTGGCTGGGAGCTTGAAGGTGATGCTTCCAAGTGGAGACCGGCTGAAGCAAGGTGGAGGCTGCAGCTGTTTGTTGAAGCAGATGGTGGCTTGAACCGGCTAGGCGTGGAGGCTGCAGCTGGAGATGACCGGAGGTGCTGGTTGAAAGTGTAAGCTGTGGCTGTTGTGGCTGTAGCAGCCAAGAGAAGGGAAGGAGAGAGCTAAAGGGGGAGAGAGAGAGAGAGGCGTGAGATGGGAGAAGAGCCGTAAGTGGCTTCTTCTTTTTTTCTTTTTTTTCTTTTAACCAACCCCAACTTAGGTCTTTAATCAGCCTCAACTTAGGGTTTTTAGGGGTTAATGAAAAGAGAGGGAAAGAGTGTACGTGAATGGGCTGGAGAAGGGAAAGGAAGGAAGGGAAGGGAAGAAGAAAAGAAAGGGAAGAAGAAGAAAAAGAAAGAAAAGGGAAAAAGAAAGGAAAGAAAGAAAAGGAGGGAAAAAGGAAAAGGGAAAGAAAAAAATGAGAAAATGGAAAGTGGGGCTGGAGGCTTGGGTGACCACCTTGTGGGTCCCACCTCCTCTCTAAAAAAATAAAAAAAATAAAAATCAATAAAAACAAAAATAAACAAATAAAAAGAAGCATTTTTTTTATATAAAATAGAAAAGTAAATGAATGGGCCATCTCAGAGCGGGTCCAAATTCCACATTTGAAATTCATTTTGATGATTAGAGGGGTAAAATAGTCTTTTTAGAAAGTTTCTAGACGAAACGAGCTATTTTTGGCAGTTTTGAAAACGAGCTCGGATTTTGAAGTTCAATACCCCGTTGCGAAGCAAATCCAGAGTAGAATTTAAAAATGTAATTTTGAAAGAAAACCATATTGTTTTTCTCGAGAAAATGCTTCCAACCGAAACGAGCTATTTTTGGCAGTTTTGAAACGAGCTCGGATTTTGAATTTCAATATCCCATTGCGAAGCAAATCCAATGTAGAATTTAAAAATATATTTTTGAAAGAAATCCATATTGTTTTTCTCGAGAAAATGCTTCCAACCGAAATGAGCTATTTTTGGCAGTTTTTGAAACGAGCTCAGATTTTGAAGTTCAATAGCTCATTGCGAAGCAAATCCAGTGTAAAACTTGAAAATTTGATTTTGAAAGAAATCCAGATTATTTTTCTTGAGAAAATATTTCCAAATTTAGACTCCCGGGGTGAAAATGTCAATTTTGGAAACCCGAGGTTTGAAATTGATTTCTGAAAACTTTTTAAAACTCAATCTGGATTGAAATTTATAAAACTGGAGTTCTGGACTTCGAAAATGAAATGAAATGTGATGAAATGTTATGAAATGCTAAGAAATGATATGAAATGATGAGAAATGACATGCGAAATGCAGACCCTGAATGGAGAATTTTAGATGTTAGACCTCGATTGGCAGCTGTACCAGTTTAAAAAGCATTAAAATTGATAAAATTTGCAAAATAGCTCAAGAAATGGTTTTCGGGACTCTACTGGATCAGAGTGACACTGAAAATTGAGGTTCGAGCTGGATTGAACTGAAATGAGCTGGATTGAGCTGAGTTTTAGAGTTTCAGAACTCAAATGAACTGACCAGGCCATGACTCAACTGACCTTTCCGACTGAATTTTCAAGAAAAGCTGTCATTTTTAGAGAAATGGTACGGAATGGTCACTGGAGTGAAGTGAATTACGAACTTGAGCTGACTTTGAGATAAAAAAAAAGGTCAATAATACTGACATGAACTAAAATCGAAGCTCGAACACTAGCTCAATTGGCTGAACTCAGCTCAATTTCAGCTGAAAGAGCTGAAATGGACTAAAATGGGCTCCTAGACACTTGGAAAGGCTTTTGAACTGAAATTGGAGCGCTTGAACTCGTGGTGAGCTCAAGTTAGACTCTGGGGAGTATGACTGACTATGAATGACTGACTCAGAGACAATTGGTCTGGATTTGAGTGAGAAGTAAGCTCATTTCTGAAGAAATGATCCCATTTTGGCAGGAATGGTCAGAAATGAAAATGGTTTATTCCTTATGAGATCAGATGAGCTTGAGATGACTGATATTCTAACTGTCTTGAACTGACCAATGAGCTTGGTTGACTCCGACTGACTGGGGTCTGGGATGACCTAGGGGTAAAATGGTAATTTTCCTAATGAAAATGGGTATAATGGTGATTTTCTGAAACTGACTCGGGGTTTGACTCCTACACTGACCTAACAGGGTTGGCACTGAACAAGGAGAATTGTTTGAGAATGAGTGAGGAAAATTTGGGGTGTTTACACCAATGTCGTTCGTAGGCTGAATACCTATCGAACCCATGTCGTTCCTAGTCAACCAATGCCGTTCTCAATTGAACCAATGTCGTTCTTAGGCTGAATCCCTACAGAACACATGTCGTTCCCAGTGAACCAATGTCGTTCTCAATTGAACCAATGTCGTTCTTAGGCTGAATACCTATCGAACTCATGTTGTTCCCAGTGAACCAGTGTCATTCTCAATTGAACCAATGTCGTTCTTAGGATGAATCCCTACAGAACCCATGTCGCTCCAGTAGACCAATTCACAATTTCGATCTCCAGGTCATCCAATATCCTATTTCCAATTTCTGAGTCTCTCCTTCAGGGAAGAGAGGAGTAATTCCTGATTCCAAATTCTAAATCGTCTCCTTTGGGGAAAGGAGAAGAGAATTTCTGTCATGGATGTGTTGTGTTGTGCTTCAAATGCTCGCTTTCACAAAAGGATTTCAATAAAATTTTGCCAATTTGTCATTAAATATTTGTTGATTTCAAAAATCTTTTTTGCACAAAATTATTACTTCAGAATACCCCCAGTATTACTTCCGAAAGGACAAAGCTTTCGCGAAAAAGGATTCAAAATTCAAAATCTTTCTATTGGCCAACCAAAAGGATGAAGAATAAATCTGCGATATGGCCAGCAAAGAGAATTCAATGTTGTTGCAAAGCCATGAGTGATTGATATTGATCGCAGTCAATGGCACATTTTTAAAGACTATTCTTGAAAAATAAAGCAGTCGAAATATCCTGGGTGATACAGAAAAATCCACTCAATTTCCATATCTCCTCAATCACCTAAGCTGCAATTAAATATCTGCAAAAGGGATCTCTCAATTGTCGTCAAGATGAAGACGAATTAAGCGAGTCGACCCCCGGGGCCAAAGAAGATTTGAATCATCTCCAAGATGACAGAGTTTGTGACGGATCCTTCCAGGGAAAGTTCAGATCACCGTCGAGATGAAGGCGAGTGTGATGAGCCTATCGACAAACCCTAAAAGATATTTAATTCTAGCTATCATCAAGAGATTTCCTACCAAAGAGCCAATAATCATCATGATAATCCCTTAGAGAAAAGAAGGATTGGAACATCTCTCAGATGAAGGAGTTTGTGACGTACCCTTTCAAAAAAAAAAAGGAGAGAGAGACAAGTCAGGACATCTCCAAAATGAAGGATGATGTAATTCCCGAAAAATCCAAGAGAGCTCCAATCTGCTAAAAAGAGAGTGCAGAAAGATCATCATGAGAAAAGAATCCCACGATATCAGACTGCCAAATCTATCAAGAATCTTTTTTAATTTTGTGAAATTCTTTTATCAATATTCTTTCACCAATAGCTCTCGCAATATCAAGAATACTTTCTTTTCTGCTCATATCAAGGAAATTGATAGCTTCCTTGAAAGAAAGCCAATCGCAAGCAATTTGAATTCGAATCTTGATTCTACGGAGTTAAGCCCAGTCGGAGGTAATACTTTAGGTAGAAAACAGGGAATACTTTCAAAACAATGTGCATCATTTTCAATTATTTTGAATCAACAACAATTTTCAACATTTTTACAATATTTTCTAGTTATCCTGGCATGAAGCGAGAGCTTGAGGTTCATCTTTGGCGCATCCTGACACCATCCCTTTTTAGGACTTGGTAACGGGAGTTTTCAAGATTCCTTCCCTTCTTCGGTATAATCTGAGCGCTTGGGCTCTCAGATTCGCACACTTCCCTGTGTCCCCACTGTCCCACCATAGACAGTCCAATTTTGGCTTGAGGTTAAGCCACCAATTTCAGCAAAAGGCAATTTCAAAAGTTAATTAGTCTCAGCAATGAGGCGCCCAAAATCAATCCCTTTTCAAGCTTTAGGGACCCCAATTTTCTTCCTTTTGCAAAACCCCTATCGGATTCATTGTGCGGAAATCCAAAGGTTTCATCACGGTCTCTTCTTTCGAGGATTCCGTCCATTTTCTGCCCAATCAGGTTAAGGGTATAAACCTGGGCCTCCTTTGATGAGGTATTTCATTTTTCAGCCCAATCAGGTTAAGGGTATAAACCTGGGCCTCCTTTGATGAAGAATTCCATTTTTCAGCCCAATCAGGTTAAGGGTATAAACCTGGGCCTCCTTTGATGAGGTATTCCATTTTTCAGCCCAATCAGGTTAAGGGTATAAATCTGGGCCTCCTTTGATGAGGAATTCCATTTTTCAGCCCAATCAGGTTAAGGGTATAAACCTGGGCCTCCTTTGATGAGGTATTCCATTTTTCAGCCCAATCAGGTTAAGGGTATAAACCTGGGCCTTCTTTGATGAGGTATTCCATTTTCCACACAATCAGGTCAAGGGTACAAACCTGAGCCTCCTTTGATGAGGTATTCCATTTTCAACCCGGTCAGGTTAAGGGTTAAGCCTGAGCTTCGTTCCATACGAGGTATTTCCCGTCCCATCCAGGTTAAGGGAAAAACCTGAATCTCATTTCTTTTTGGAGTAAAATTTTCTCCTTATTCTCCATTTCACATCTACCATCATCATTTGAATTAATTCTTTCGTACCCAGTCAGATTTATCCAACAGGGCATTTTTATAATCCAAATTTGGTGTGTTTTCTTTGACACTAAGCTCGGCTTTCAACCGGCTTAGTAGCAAAGAGGGGCATCTGTAAACACCCAAAATTTTCACCCTCATCCAGTACTTACATTTCATGTGTCATTGCATATCATTACATACATTTTTGCATATCATTTCATCGCATTGCATAGCATTGCATGTCATTGCATCTCATTTTCGAGATCCAGCACTCATGTTTTCAAAATATTTAATCCAGATTTGAGTTTTAAAACTTTTTGTTTCAAAAACCAATTTCAAAACCTGGGTTTTTACTCAACATTCTGTCATTTTCCAACCCCAGGACTTTATATTTCGTCTCAAAAAACAATCTGGATTCATTTCAAACTCAATTTCAATTGATTTCAATTCTCAGATGAGACCCATTTAGGTGGTGTCGCTTCTGGATTCCTTTACTTGTCAAAAATCTCCAAAAAATTCAGAGTCCTAGTTGGATCAGGACTCTTTTTCCAGAGTCCAGTCGGATCAGAACTCTACTTTTCACTACCTTTTTACCTGTTTTTGAAGAAAACCTTTCAAAATCTTCTGTTTTGGCCAAAATTTCAGAGTCCTAGTTGGATAAGGACTCTTCTTCAAGAGTCCAGTCGGATCAGGACTCTTCTTCAGAGTTTCAATTGGATTGGGACTCTAATCTTTTACAGCTATTTTTATCTATTTTCAATCAAATCTTTCAAAATGAGTCAGAAACTCAGATTTTCAGTCAAAACAGGACTCTGTTCAGAGAGTCCTAGTTGGATCAGGACTCTGATCCTGATTTCAATTTTGAGATAAATCTATCAGAAATCTTTCAATATACCAAAACTATTACACTTTTATCAAAGAATTTTAAAATTCTGAGGTTTTATCTCAGAGTCTTGATCAAATTAGGACTCTACCCTAGAGTCATGATCAAAGCAGGACTCTATCCAAAATTGATTTCCTCACTTCATTTTCACTGGTTTTCAAAAGCATTGCCCAAGTTTCATCATTTGCCTACCAGAAAAACCAAAATTCTTAGAGTTCTGATCGAATCAGGACTCTTTCTTAGAGTCCTAATCAGATTAGGACTCCGAACCAAAACTTCAATTTCATCTTATTTCTAACTGTTTTTCAAAATTCTCTCATTTGTTTTCTCAGAAAATCCAAAAATCTGAGAGTCCTAGTTCAATCAGGACTCTGTCCTTAGAGTCTCAGTTGAATCAGAACTCTGTTTTATTTCAATTGTTGTTATTGTTTTCACTGTTTTGACAAGTTCTTTCATTTGTTTTTCAGAAAATACCAAAAAAAAATCTTGAGTTTCAGTCCGATCAGGACTCTGTCCCGGAGTCCTAGTCTAGTCAGGAGTCTGTTTTGAAGTATGTTTTTATTCCATTTTCATTTATTTCCATTTGTTTTCAAAATTTAGGTCATTTTGTAGAGTCCAGTTAATCCAAGACACTATTTTAGAGTTCTGATCGAGTTAGAAGTCTAACCGTGACTGTATTTTCTGACTTGTTTCACCATTTTCGATGAAATCTTTTCAAAAATTCCTTTATTTGGCTTTTAAAAACCAAAATCACAGAGTCCTAAAAATCCAGGACTCTAGCCCAGAGTTCCAGTTTGCTTAGAACTCTATTTTCAAAACTTTGAATTTCAACTGTTGATTTTAATCGCTTTTCAAAGCCATTTTTAGTATTTATTTCAAGTTTTTCAAAACTTCGATGTGGGCCCACTCATTTGGCACCATATCCAGAGGAGTTATGACTTGGTTAGACCCTATGCCATTTCAAAAATTCTAATTTTAAGATTGCTTTTGAGAATCCTTTTGAAAACTCCTTCAATTTCAAGTTTTAAAATCGCTTTTTGAAAAACTCAAGTAGGGCCCACTCGTGGTGGCGCCATATTCGACTAAGTCAGGGCTAGACTAGGGTTAGTCAGTGTCTTGGTTAGGTTAGGGGTTTAAAAACAATTTTGAAAATCCATTTTATTTAAGTTTTAAACCATTGGTTTTTAAAGGTTTTAAATTCAGGTTTTAAAAACCAAATGTGGGTCCATACTAGGTGGTGCCACATTTGGACTTTCTAGGGTTTAAGTAGGTGTTAATAAGGGATTAATTAGAGTCCATTTAGGTTAGAATTCTCCAAAAAATTGTTGCCCCCTTTATTGGATTTATTAGAAAGAGTTCTAAAAAAATAAAACTCCTTAATTAACCCTAATTAAGGAGGTTTTGAAAACTTATAAATAGTGGACTTCGAGAGGTAAAAAAAAAAGGCTCTTTTTCTCTCAAATTTTTGTGGCCTCTCTCTCCTCTCCAGAATCTCTACCTTCCTCCATTGCAGCTGCAGCCCCAAGAACCCCAAAATCGACCCAAGAAGATGATTTAACTCAGTTTGAGGGTGATTTCAAGGATTCTAATCCATTAGAATCGATGAGAGGTACGTTTTTCATATTCTTAACCGACGAAACGTGAGATTTACCCGTTAAATGGGTTAAATCCATGATTTCAAAGGTGAAAGCAAATTTCAGCCATTGATTCCCTGTATTTTATTTATTTATCTGTTTATTCATGTTTATTTTATGTTTTCCAGCATAGAAATAATTTTTATTTACTGTTTTATGGTTTATTTTATTGTTTTACATTAATTAATGCATAGTTTTTATAGTTTCTTAGATTTCTGTGTGTTTTAGGTTTAGAACAATAAAGATAATGTTATTTCGGACATAAATCCTTGTTTTTTATTTCTGATTTTTTTATATGTGAGGCATGCATATGTGATTGAACTACTGTAAAAAAATCAGATATTTTGGACTTTGGGAATCCTGTCAAAAAAATCAGACATCAAATCGGGTTTTTAAATCTTTAAAATCGTTGTTAAAATCAAGAAGTTAACTTGCTATGATGATATTTTTCTCATCCTATATCCGATTTTAGATCTGTAAAGTTCCATGGATTTACATTGATTATCTCTATCTACTGTGAAATGTTCATAATTTTTTATTATTGTTTAGTATTTTTCCTTTGTCAGAGACTTTGACTTTTAATTTAAAACTCGTTAGGGTTTACCAAAACCCTAATCAGACTTGTTTTATTTATAAATCCCAAACCACAGATCCGATTCATGATATGTAAAAAGTGAGTATTGTTATTTTTCTGTCTATTATTCACTTCTAAAATTTAAGATATTTTTGTTTAGGTTTGCTATTTATGTCTGTATTTTCAATCTGAAGTAGCCGTTTTAACCCTTGTTAAATGTGTTATATTTTAGTTCAGATTGCCGGAAGGGTTTCTCCCTAACCAGAGTTTCTTTTTCCAATCTGTAAATTGGAAAATCTCTGTTTTTTTTCCTAGTTTGTCTCTGTAAAATTTCATAGATGTTCATGAAATATTGACCCCTGATTCAGGTCTAACTCTGAAACTGGTTGGTGAACTAGGTCAAAAATAGCATATTTTTAGGGTTTGATGCAATTTTCGGGTTAATTTAATGTCAAAAAAATATTTTTATAATTCTAATTCAAAATTAGGGTTATAACAAGTGTAGGTACCAAATTTGATGAATTTTGGAATCTGATTGATGGCTGAATTAAGCAAATTGCAAAACCGGGTTCCTGAAAGATCCAAAAACACTGCCAAAATCACAGTTTTTGTGATATTCTTGGATTTTCGTGCATAAGCATATATTTTTATGGTTTAATCATATTCATAATCATATTAGGATACTTTAGGTCAAATTTGATGTTAATTTGATTTCATTTAGTCCTTAAAACCCAAGTTTTTACCAAAATCTATTTCAAAAAACTCTAATTTCAAGGCCATAGTCTTGCTATCATGGGCAATTTGGTTATTTGACCTCAATTTCGAAATCCCTAACCTTAGTTTTCATGTGTTTAAGTATGTCATATCATATTTTAGCCTAGTTTATTTGCATTTGAATTTCAAAACTTGCATTTTACCAAATATCTTTCTGAAAACCCTAATTTCAAGGCCATAGTCTTGTTGTTAAGGGTATTTTGGTCATTTTGACCCCAATTTCGAAATTTCATATCTTATCTTCCTTATTTATTCAATCTTATTTCATATTTTATCAATTTTTATTTAAGGGAATCATGGAAAAGGCTTATATCTAGCAAAATCCAGTAATTTATAGATATTACTGGATAAACCTAGAAAAGCCAACATATCATTACTAACAAAGTTTTCTAGTTTTGCAGGCACATTGAAGATTTTAATTTCATGTATTTAAATTTCAATAGTGATGTAAATTAAATGTAAACTTTGGAATAAGAATTTAAATTCCTGCATAGATTAGGATTTGCATTTCATATAGTTTAAACTTTGATATATAACTGCCATGTATGCCAATTCATGCACATTTTATTAATTCACTATGGTCTACACGAATGGCACATACACTAGCTTTTATGAAGTTTATAAACTTGGTGGAATTCGTATTTATGGCCATAGTCAGAATATGAATGATACTCAGATTTGTAATCTTCTAATTATCCACATTCAGCCTACACTCTTAGGCTAACTTCAAAAATGCACTGCATTTCTCAAAAATACAAAAAGTATTTATCAATTCCTCAAATCCATATTCATTCATTTCATGCATTTGCCAATTCCAATTCAAATTTCAATTCAAAGAAATTCATTTCCTCAAAATTTTCTAAGTCATATTCAAAAATCGATTTTCTCAAAATATAGATTTGCCAATGATATTTCAAGTATTTCCCAAGTTCCAAATTCGATTTTCTAAGTTATATTTTCAATTTCAAAGTTTGAACTCAAAGAAATCAAGTTCTCCAAAGTTATTTCACATTTCTCAAAATCGATTTTCACAAAAATCTCTTGAATACTTCAAAAATCGATTTTCACTTTCTCAAATACAGTATCTCAAACTTAATTCATGATTTTCAAAGAGTTTATATTCCAAGTATTCCAATATTCAAAGCAAACATCATGTTTTCAAATATGCATTTTTAGAAATTCATAGCACATGCCTGATTCTTTGTGCATTTATGAATTAGAATATGGTTTAGACAAGTTGAACAAAGCAAAGCATTTGATTGATCCTTGGTTCAATTACCCCTGGTAAAGGCGCCAGGAACGGTTGAATCTCGTACCGACAGGCGAGTCCCATTCTTTGGAATAATCCCGCATTTTAAAAACGGGGGCGAGTTATTTTCAAAATCTTTTTCAAAGGTCAGTTCGATTTGAAAAAGTAAAATTTTGCGATGATAACAGGCCCTTGCCATTGGACCATTGTTGTAGTATGCTTTGCTTCTGGTGCTGCTTCTAACTTCAACATTTCCAGACTTTCGCTAAGAACAACTTCTTCGCTCTCCCTGATGCTAGGGATATCAGTAGTATTGGTCGGTCGAGGAATCATAGGCTGAGGCAGCCTCTCTTCTGAATCTTCCCCCAGGACAGTAGTGATCATGCCACCTTTAGACCATTTAGTACACTGGTGCAGGGTGGATGGCACCGCATTGGCATTGTGAATCCAGGTTCTTCCCAATAGAAGATTATACGTTGGTGGCACATTGACAACATGGAAAAGCACCCTGTGAACAGAGTAGTTGATGAATATTTCCAAAAAGATTTTGCCCTTTGTTGTTTGTCGGTGATTATCAAATCCATAAATGGTGATTGGATCCGGAGTGTATTCTTCTTTTTTTATGCCCAGAGCCTTGGCAGACATTTCAGGGCAAATGTTAAGGCTACTGCCCCCATCTATGAGCACATGGGGTACAGTCATTCCCCGGGTTCGCACTACAATGTACAAAGCATTGTTATGAAATGAGTGAGGCTTGGGCAGATCCTCATCTGAGAAGGTTATGGGAGCACTGGTGATGGTCTGATTAACGATCTGAGCCATGTGTTCAGGTGTGGTGCCTAGCTTGACCTTGATTTTCCGCAATAAATCATCCAGGGCTTGCTGATGCTTGGGAGAGGCACGCGCCAACACAAGAATAGGGATATTAGAGAGGGCAATGATTGGTCTTTGCACTGTATCGACCTATTTTTCTGATGCTTTCTCTTTTTCTGAAACAGGTTTGATAAATCCCTTGGGAAACCATGACATTCTTTTGGTTACTTCTGGAAACACCTCAGCAGGCTCTTTTGAAACTTTCAGCTTACTGAGAGCTGAAACGAGGTCCATCTTCTGAGAATTAGACTGAACCTTATGCAACACTAACACCTGATGTTGTACATCGATATCGCTGCTAGGACACGGTTGGATGTGATCTTGTGGCTAAAAAAGATGATCAAATATCACTGCAGTTGAATGCTGGAAGAACAACTGATTTAGAGTTTCCATTTTCTCATCTTCGGCCCCTTCGACCAATAGGTTTTTATCAATATAATCTTGTATAATATTTTTGAGAACGAAACTGTTCTCAGTGTCATGTCCCACTGTTCGGTGGAACTTGCAGAATCGGTCTTTCATTTTACCCATGACTGCAGGTGGATCGACTTGTAAACACCCCAAATTTTCACTCACCTTCCTGATATATCCATCAATCATTACATTCTGGTTCTCCGAAATCAATGAAGGGCAAAATGGTCATTTTCCAAGATTGAACCTTGCAAAAAGTCCTAAATTCCATTCTCGAGTCTCAAAACTTCTCTATTTAAACTCAGAGACATCTTCAAACTGCAAATTTTCAAAATCTCATGCTTAACCAGAAGTCATAATTTTCAAATTTAAATTCAGAGTGGCAATTTTGTAGGACATGTCTTTGCATAACATCGCATGAACATTTCATATCATTTCACTGCACAGCATGTCATTTTGAGATCCAGAACTCCTGATTTTCAAAATTGTCAATCCAGGTTTGATTTCTAAACTTTTCAAAATTGATTTTCAAAACCCTAGGCTTTCAAAATTACCAATTCTTTCCATTTTACCCCCAGGGCTCCGAATTACAAAAGTTTTCCCAAGAAAACGATCTGGATAGTTTTTGACATTGATTTTCAAAATTTCGTCAGTTGAAAAGAGGGGGACACAATTTCAAATTCATAAGACATTATTTCAAACTCTTACAAAAAGGCTCCAAATTTCTCCGCATCTTTCTAAATTTTGCCCTGAAAAACCAATTTTTTCCAAGTTTTGAAATCAAACCACAATCCACTTCGTGTTTTTAAAACTAGCCTATTATTGTGAAAATTCCAAAATATCTCATTTGGCTCTTTTTTCAAATAAAGGACGTGGGACCCGCCTCGAGGTGGTGTCACACTCAAATTCTCAAAATTTTCCCTTATTTCCAAAATAGTGCCCATTCGGAAGTGGCACCGATTTATGAAAACTTGTTTTTAACTCAATTTTAATAAAATAATTAGTGGGCCCACGTAGGTGGCACCCCACTAAGGCTCCTTGCCAAGAAAAGCAAAAATTTTTTTTATCTCAAAAAGTTTTCAAATCTAGCTTAGGTGGCACCACCTTAAAAAAAATTTGTTTTTATCATTTTCCTTCTTTTTTTTTGTTTATTACTTTTCAGCCCCCAAAACGGAGCCACCGTGAAACCCTACCAAAATTTTGATTTTACCTAAGTTTTTTTAAAATTTCTTCTTGAGAAAAGGAGCCGTCCCTTTCTCAAAACGGCGGACATTTCAAAATATTTCAAAAATCGATTTTTAAAAGTTATCAAAATCGGTCGAAAAAGGAGGAGGAGGCCGGTCATTAAAATCCCTAATCAGCGATTTTTCTAAGGCATCGCTGAATTCCTCATCTCTCAGACCCTCTTCTCACGACTTCTGCCCTATTCTCTTCCAATCGATAGAGAAGAGAACTCCAGGATTTTGCAGAGGAGGTCCCAACTCTGCACGCCTTTTTCTCTCTGGGCTTCGACTTCCTCCCCTCCTTCACGACCCTCTGCTCCCCCTGAAGACTCGATCTACCCCTGAAGGAAGCATCCTCCTCAACCTCTGTCAAACTCAGCTTACACCAATCCAGCTTCTTCAAGAGGCAGTCGAGGAGTGCATCGCCCTTTCTTTCCCCATTCCCTGGCCCTCTACCGATCCTGTGGAAGGCTTGGATCTATCCCAGCACAAAAAAAAAACGTCATTCTTCTTGATTCACGGTAAGTAATCCACCTTTTCTTTTGATTGGTGCCATCGTTCTCTTCCTCATTTCACTCTCTTGAATTTTTCACTAGTTCATTCTCCTTCTCATTGCACAGTTTTTTTTTTAAAAGCATATCGTGTGTCGTTAAACTGCCTCTAGCAGCATCAACACCACGTATTTGCAACAACAATTGTGGCCTACTACAATTGAGGCTAACATGAATCAACTGATTTACCCCTTTTGCTTTAACATATGATTTCCCCTTTCCCTCTGTTTCTTTGTTTACAGATATGTCATAGTACTTAGATGAATCTTGTTTATTACATTCCCCCTTTTTCATTTTCTGTTTTAAAAATTACAGCATCCTTCGCCACGGCATTACATCAATTCCTGTGTATCTCATATGCTGAATGTTTTGTAGCATCTATCATATCTCTCCCTGTATATATGCAGGTCTTAGTGGGTTTTAACAGTTTGTATCATGGGTTGTTGGTTATCAGAACATTACCACACTTTACCTATATTTTGGTTATCCTCTTTACTGAATAATTGTGCATATGATGGGCATAGAAACAATCTCCATTCTGCAGCATTTTCCTAAACCTTCTTTTTCACATTCCTGTAAAACTTGAAGGTTGCTTGTGTTTATAAATTTCCACTTGCACGTGCCATCACTGAGCCATCTGTATTGTACCATGATTTTGAAGATTTTGCTTTGTAGCCATTATCATCAGTATTCCTCAGATTATGTAATTCTTTTTTTTTTTCCTATTTGTGGCATTTCCTGATTTTATTCCATTTGTAAAACTGTTTGGTCTATTTATTGTATAAAATTATTCTGATGATATACTGTTTCCCATTTTTGTTGTTGTATCAATAGCAGATACAGACAGTTTAGTGTTATGTCTTCGCTTGTGCCTTGTATAGGTCTCTTGATGTCACAACCATAGTTGCTTAAATCCATTTAATTACATGCTTGTTAGCCTTTTGGTATTATATCACAGATTTATTCCTTGCATTTTCTGAATGTTCATCCCCCTTTGGCATAATAGTGTTTCTCTATTCTTTGCATAATTTATCATCCATCTATTATCACTTCTACGTTCATATGTAGCATTCTATACCTTTATTTCTTCACGTTCACTTATTATCATCTTAATAGTCACTCTCTGTACATTCACATATCACCCAGTTGCTATCTCCAAACTTCATTTCTTAGGTCATTGTTGCACATTTCATAATTAATCCCTTTGCAGCATTACTGTATTTGTCCATACGCAAGTCTTTTACTTGTTAAGTTGGCATCATTTTTCCATCGATGAAAGATATCTGTACCATGATTCCTATTAACTATATGGGCTGTATTCAAAATTTTGATTAATGTTAATTTGAGAAACTGCCACCACAGGCCTAATCAATGAGGGATAACTTATCTACACATCATTAGATTAGGGACTCTTAGGTATAACAGTTGCCATACTCCGAGCAAAAGTCAGCCATGCTCCACGCTAGTTTCATTGTGTAATATACATTTTCACCCATTTCATCCCCTAATGCAACACCCACTGTGGCATCTGTTATGAGAACTCAGCTCATTGAATATTAAGGCTGAAGTAAAACAGTATTTATGCTGATTCAGAATGATAAAACCTACTGTTAGGATATAAGCCCCATACCTATATTACGCGAACATTTAGGAAATATACTAGCCTCTAGATATTGGTCATCTAAGGTTATCTAATTAGGCTATTTATGTGTCATCATTTTTTTTTCTTTCACCTTATCAATTCTCATATAGAACAAAGTATTTGTATGCTGCATGTCTAATTATATTCCAGTTTCATTAAATCATTGTGTCTCCATCCATTGTACTCATATAGCTAATGCTATCATATCCTTAAGCATGGCCCTGGGAATCTCTTATTTAGCCTAGGCATAAACTTTGGTCATCCTATATTCGTTTCGTCATTAGCATAGGCATAATCATGTACAACTTAGTGTAAATATGAGGTTTTCAATTTCTTTGCCGATTTTGTGTTTCCATTCCTGGTATTAACTCACTTGCAGGGAAATTTGGAGGAAGCTGATACATATTTTTTTTATTTATTTTGCTTTATGTCAGAGATGTAATAATCAAGTTTGGAATAAGATTTACTTTTACTACTTAGATTCGGCTGCATCTCATATAGTTTGATTTCAGCAATATCCTGATTCTATGATTCATATATCTCATTTTGCAAAAAAAAATAAATCACCATGGATGTACACGAATGGCACATGCACCAACTCTTAGAGAGTTGATGAACTCGGTGGAGTCCATATTTACGGCCCTAGTTGGAATATGGATGAGACCCAGATCCATCATCTTTCTACCAGTCACATTGAGCCTACACTCTTAGGCTATCTTAAAATGCACATCATATTTCCAATGTTTTTCAAAATATTGTGAATTAACTCAAATAAACTCTGAATATATTCATGGCCACAGTCAGAATAAGTGAAGGATTTACTTTGGCTTAATACACATTTTTTAAAAAAAAATTCTCAGAAAATCTTTTCACAGTGCATTCATACATTCAAATCATCTTCATCATGGCATCATTTGCTTTTCTCATGATTTTCTCAAGAAATTTTCATTCCCTAGAAATCGATTTCTCAAGAAACTATGAAGATTTCCGAAGTTGGATTTCCCAAATCAAAGTTTTCTCGTGATTTTCCCTGAAAATGTTATTTTCTTAAGATTTTCAAAAGGAGTTTCCCAATCTTTCTCAAGAATCAAAAATCAATTTTTCAGGGTTTCAAGGCTAAGATTCCTAGGATTTCAATTTCCCAAGTTTCAAATTTTCTTCTCCAATGAGTTTTCCTATAAATTTTCCATCATTTTCCTAAGAAAATTCTCAAAATCCGAGTTTTCCTGAGAAGTGTTTCCCTTTTCAAGTGTTCATCTTTTCTCAAGAATTCTTACAATTTTCTCGAGATACTCATTTCTTCAAGATTTTCCGAATCTTTATAAACTTTCTTGAGATTTCAAATCTTCTTCGTCTGAGTTTTCTGAGAGATTGATTTCCTAAGAAATCCTTTTCAACTCCAAATATTTTCTAAACATACATCATGTTTTCCAACTTGCATTTTTCAAAACCTCATAGCACGTGCCTGAATTCTCTATGCATTTAGGATAGAACACAATTTCAATGATTTAACTATGTCAAGCACAATTTTGGTCCTTGGTTCGATTACCTCTGTTAAAGGCGGCATGAACGGTCGAACCTCGTACCGACAGGTCGAGCCCCATCCCATGGATTTTCCCGCTATTTTCAAAATGGAGGCGAGTATTTCAAAACAATTTCCAAAATCCGATCAAGTTTGAATCGCGAAAGCATTTTCCTCTCTCTTCCACAAGGAAGGGAAGATGGGAAAAATTTTGCGACGATAACAGGTTTGGCGACCGAGATGGGACCTATCCTTGTCTGGTCAAAATTGTGCTTGACTTAGTTTAATTATCAAAATTGTGTTCACAAAATGTCAGCTCTTTTACTTTTGATATCATGCGAACCTAGGAGCCTAGATTTTAACCTAGCTGACATTGACTGCATATAGCCTAGGCATGGTTTGGTAGGACCAGATTGAGGAGATATTTTCATGCTCACATAGACTTAGGTCTAAATACAACTCTCCTCAATTTAGGATCTGAATGCAAACAATGTATGCTTCTTCAAAGTTTTCAAAAATCTATCTCTCTAGGACTTAGAGCCTTCTATTTCTTGCATGTGATCATTTTTTCAAACCTCAATTACCTATCATTACCCGGCCATCACGTTGCTGGGCTCTCTTCCAGAACCCTAGTTTGGGACAAAGACTCACAACTGGGCCAATTATTTGGGTTAACACCCCCCTACCACGTACCGTGGGCCACAGTCTGAAGTATATCGTTAAGTGCTCAAGGATGTTGGAAAACCTTACCTTAGAACCAAAGTTGAAATTATATGCTACGTACCTCGGATTTCAATTTGAGTATATCGGCATAACTAGATTGGACAAAGATGATCTGAACCTAGAGTTAGGATTAAGGTCCTACAACTGTTTTTCAAAATGATGCATCTAGAGTTAGCCTTTTAGGGAGTGCTGTATGTGCATAAATGTTTATGCAGGATGTGATTGTTTGTATGTTACCTCTATTTCTCACATTTTCCCAAAAAAAAAAATATTTTTCAAATACCCATATTCTCATCCTTTTCCTTTATTTTCTCAAACCCTGGATGATTTTCTTAAATATCCCATTTCTTTCAAAACTCCAGGCGATTTTCCATTCTACCTTTCTACTGGATCTCGAATTTTCCAGCTGCATTTTATATCATGCCTGCAAAATTTTCACAATTCCCATAATTTTCCTAAGTTTCATTCTGAGTCTTTTTCTGTTTTCAGTCTAATGGCATCCAGTCAAGTCGATCCTATCTTTCCTGAAGGTCACATCTCCTACGAGGTGCGTCAAGGTCGTCCTGAACATCGGGCCCTTAGCACCGGAACTTTCATTCCCCGATGGTACTATTCTTGGCTCAAAAGCTTTTCCCGAATATTCTCGGACCATTTAAACGAGTGCGGATTAGAATTGGCATCAGCAGATTGAAAGCAGACCATCAATGGCAACCTGATCCATGCAATGGCAGAACGATGGAATCCACAGACATGTACGTTCTGGTTCTCGTGGGGAGAGATGACCATTTTAATGAATAAATTTTCAGAAATCATGGGATTACCAGAACCACCCGGTCAACCAGGAGATCCATTAGAGCATCCATTCCTGATTAATGTCAAGGGTTTGGACCCCCGAGACAACTTAGCTCGTATGACAGGTCGCCGATCCTGGCCCCTGATCCAGTTGGACGGAAATGAATATGTCAACCTGCTCGAGTTGTACCGCCAATATGGAACCTTCATCGAAGTCAGCTCACTGTCAAGAACAACTAAAGAAAGGATCCATAATGCAATGGTTCTGTGAACTATAGCATTAGCCCTCTTTTTAGATGGACAAAACTACATGGACATCAGAATAACTCAACTTATGAGAAGATGGGGAAGTCAACAAACCAACCGTCTCTCTATCGCCATGGCAGCGCTTGCTTTCCTGTATCGGGGTCTGACCCGTTTCTCACTTGGAGAGTCCATTCTCGTCGAAGGTTACATCTACGCGCTTCAATCCTGGTTCTTCCAGCATGTTCCAGCCCGAGCAAGCTCTTTCAGATACAACAGTCAAGAACTTCTTCCAGTGGCACAGTACCGATCCATGATCGACAACATTCAAGACAATGATGTAGTCTGGGACTATTTCGATCGACAATTATCTCTTCCCAGATATACATATGCTTATGACAAGCGATTCGAATTATTGGGACCATTCTTCTGCACTTACTACCAACCGGAGCGATATGTTCGGCAGTTCTCCCAGAGGCAGCAGTACATTGAAGCCAAATTGCTATGAAGAGCTATGACAGAATTCGATCTCACTTCCGCACAATGGTCTGAGGCATATCATTCTGCCCGGTACAGCTGGGATTCTTTTGTTTCTCTTAAAATCTTTCCTGGTCCTAGAGTGTCTGCCGACTATCGTGAATGGTGGCTAATTGTTTGTCCTCCACTTTTTTGTCAAGATCAATAAAATCATATTTTTCTCATTTCAATAAAATTCTCTTTCTTTCTATTCTGGTTTGACGACCTCGCCTAGGTAACAAGGCACATTTTCGTTGTTTATTTCTTTTACAAAAAAAATGACAACACAATTGTCGTGATTCTCGCGACGACTCAGTCCCTAGTAATGGGATATCTTTTTCAAATTGTCTACCATATTTTCAGCAAATATTTCTTCCAGAAACCAATTCTTTCAGAATCTAATTAGGTCTTTGCCCTACAGAGAGCAAACATAACATTTGATGGTTCAGACAAGATCAGGCAAAAGAACGACGACATCTCAGTACTCGTCAGCCACAGAAGAAGAGATGGGCTCCCCGCTATCCGAGAGGAGTTAAGAGCAGCAACAAGAGGATGATGGCATAAACCCGCAAATGTATGCCATGTTCCGAAAAATGATGAATAAGATGATGAATGAACAACCTGAGACCAGCTTAGAAAGGAATCCCTTCAGAGAGAAGTTTCATGGTCACAGAGATAAGAAGGCTTCCAAAAAGCAAGTTCAGCCGGATGAGATCTCAGACGGAACAAACTCAATTGAACATACAGATGAAGAATATGAAGTGCCTCCAGCATTTCAGAAGCGGGGCCAAGAATAAAGAAAAAACCGCAAATCAAAAAAACAGGACGCAAAAAAGCCTCTGCAAGCACAATTCAGGGAAATGGCCCGAGTTGTTAAGCATCTGCAAGCCCGCGACAAGGGCAGGAAAGTCTTCACCAGCGAGGACTTCTATGACGGCTTAGAAGGGGATGATGATCTCGAGAATCTTCCTCGTAAATTCATCAAGTTCGACGGTTCTGGCGATCCAAAAGCCCATCTCGCCACTTTCTTTGCTGAATGCTCGAGGTTCAAGAGGGACAACCAAGCACTATTTCTATGTTTCCCCCGCAGCTTGGAAGGAGTTGCAGCTAAATGGTTAGCTGAGCATATCAACCCCATCAAGCTCAAGGAGTTCGACAAAGTTGTAAATCTGTTTATTGAACGCTTCTTGTTCAACATAGAGGCGCTTCTTACATTGAGCCATCTCTGCAATTTAAGGCAGAATGAGAAAGCACGGGACTTTATTCATCGATGAAGGTCAGCCTGTAACAAAATGAGAGATCCTATTTCAGAAAGGCATGCCCTGTCATTGATCCTCAACAATTTCTCACAACCATTAAGAGGATTAATCTCTACTGCACCATCTCGTACTTTTATTGAGCTAACCGAGAGAGCCGAATGGCTCGAGCTGAGTGTGGAGAATGGAGTCTACGAAGGCTTCACTTTTTCCAAAAACAACCCTCAAGGTGAGCAGAAGAAGAAAGCTCACTTCACCTATTCTGCCAACAACAACAACAACAACAACAACAACAACAATCGAAATCAGTACAAAGGGTAGAAGAAAGATTAATGCTACGGCACAGGCAGTTCAAACAACAAAGATCAGAAAGGAAAGCCTGCTCCTCAATACAGCAAGCCTCCTCAGCAGGATCAAGGGCTGAAACTGCATGAGAAGACCAAACATGTAGGATGGAGCTATGACCGAAAGTTTACTCCTCTCGATCAATCACTCGAAGATATGCTCGTGTATATGCTGTCAAAAGAGATGGTCAAGTTGCCTAGATTGGCCGATCCCCCTGTGCCCATGGGGAAATGGAAAGATCGGTTTTGCAAGTTCCACAGGATAGTGGGACACAACACTGAGAATTGCTTTATTCTCAAAAACATTGTGCAAGATCTTATTAATAAAAATCTTTTGGTAGAAGGAGATGAAGAAAAGAAAATGGATATTCTAAAGCAGCCCTTTTCTTCACACACCACGGCAGTAGTGTCTGCACAACCATTCCTGCCTCACGAACACATCAAGTCGTGTTCTGCACAATATCTTCGAGTTCAGCACCAGGTTTCAGTGCTACGACAAGCAGCACCAGCCACCAAGAAGGTGGACATAATTTCAGCTTTTGATAAGCTAAAAGTATCAATGGAACCAGTCGAAGTATTTCCTACAGCAGCCAGTAAAATTCCAGGGTTCCCAAAACATTTTCTCAAATCTATCCCAAAAAAGGGAGAAACTTCAAGTCAAAAGCCAATCACTGCTGTGTCCAATGTTTCAATTTTGGACTTAGCCAAAAGCTCCTGCAAGCATCAACAAGTACTGGATGATCTGCGCAGGAAGATTAAAGTTAAGCCCAATACCACACCTGAAGACATGGCACAAATAGTGAATTCAGCCATGACTAATGCGCCGATCACCTTCTTGGATGAGGACTTTCCAAAGCCTCATTCCTTTCATAATAATGCTTTGTACATCGTCCTGCGGGTAAGAGGAATGACAGTACCCCATGTGCTAGTTGATGGAGGCAGTAGCCTCAATATATGTCCTGAGATGACAGCAAAAACATTAGGGATCAAGGATGAAGAATATATTCTAGATCCTATCACCATATACGGATTTGACAATCATGGTCAGACGGCCAAATGCAAGATATTCCTGGAATTGTTCATCAATTATTCGGTACATTCAGTGCTTTTTCATGTGGTCAATGTGCCACCCACCTACAATCTGTTGCTCGGAAGAACGTGGATCCATAATGCAAATGCAGTGCCTTCCACCCTGCATCAATGCATAAAATGGTCAAAAGGTGGAATGATTACAACAATACTGGGAGAAGACCTAGAAGAAAGGCTCCTGCAGCCCATGATCCCTTGACCGTTATTCACTGCAGATATCCCCAACATTAAAGAGAGCAAAGAAATCAATCTCGGAGAAAATCGAGAAATACTCCAAGCGTCCTCAGAACTATCTCTGCACACAGTAGCCATGACCCGATGGAGAGGTCCTCAATTCTTCAAGGTTGGAGGTCGAATCAACTACAGCACCATCAAAGATCATCCATTGTTCCCACAATTCATAAAAGCAAGAAAGGGATTTGATTTACTTCTAAAGCATGGTTATCAACCCTTCAAAGGACTCGGCAAAACTGAAGATGGCCGCATCGAGCCAGTGATCCAGAAGCATCATCCCCACAGAGCAGGACTGGGGTTCTTCTGCGGAAGCTCACCAAAGAAGACTGTTTTTGTCAAAGGAGCACAATGAAGACCATTTGTTGTTTTATTTCTATTCTTTCCAAAATAAATGTCTCATTTTTTTATCAATTCAAAATCAATAAAATTCCAAGTTTCTTTGTCTATCAGGATGCCATCTGTCTCCTTTCCGTCTATCTCTTCATTTTATAATTTTAATGTCAATTTATTCATAATTCTCTTCAAAAGATTGCTTGACTTATGACGGGCGATTTTATCTGAATCCAATTTCTTATCCAAAATTTCAGAATGTCTTCTCGAACAATCAAGAAGCTCATTCTCAATCCCAAGGCTTTTCAGAAGTCGGCAGCAATTCACAGAGTCAAAGCAAGCACTGAAAATGGCAAGATTGCAAAGCAGTCAGATGATTATGCAGAATATGATCTGTCTCTTCAGGAATTACCAGAGTTTGCCTCAGTTCAGAAGCAGGACAAACCATCTCCTCTAGTACAAGATTCGACTGAAGAAGTCAATATTGGTTCAGAGGAAGATCCCAAAATTTTCTAGATCGAAACCAGTCTGAGTCCTGAAGAAAAGAAAAAACATACATAACTTGATGAAAACTTGATTAAATTGGAGAATGAAACGAATGCAATTAATAAAGATAACAAGATTAATCGAAAATTTGATAAAATTTTTAGAAAAAGATTAGTCTGATCCTGCCTGCATATGATGAAGGAAAATGAGTATAGATCAAAAAATAAAAATGCCCCAGTATTAGGGAGAAGAATGTGAGAATTCAATAGAAGATTATTGCTTTATTGAAAAAGACTTTTGAAGATTACAAAAGGCTAGGATGAACAATTTAAGTGTAAAATCTTTTCAAATGTAAAGCATTAATAGGATCGGGCAGTTCCACTCCATCTACGTTGATCAAACGATAGGCATTTCGAGGCAATGCTTCTTTAACCACATAAGGGCCTTCCCAATTGGGTGACCACTTGCCTCGTGGCCGATGCTTGAGATGAGTTGTTGATCTGAGCACAAGATCATTGACTCGGAATCTTCTCTCAATAACTGATTTGGCATAGTGTCGAGCTATCCTCTGACGATAGGTCTGAGCGTGTTCTGCTGCCTTGAGCCTTTTCTCATCTAATAGATCAAGTTGTACCAACCTCTGCTGCTGATACTGATCAAGCGAAAGTTCGATGAGTGATGCAAATTTGAGCGCGGGCTTCTGAATGTGCAGAGGTAATACTACCTCGGTCCCGTAGACGAGCTCTGAAGGAGTAGCATTGGTTGGGGTCCGAATGGTGGTTCGGTATGCCCAAAGTGCCAATCGCGCCTGTTTCCACAGTTCTCTCTAGAATGTGGATCAAAATCTTGTTGGTGGCTTCTGCCTGGCCATTTCCTTGAGGATAGTAAGGAGCTGAGAAGTGGTGATGAATCCTGAACTTCGAGCAGAAAGCCTTCATCCTCTCATTCTTGAAGTGGCTGCCATTATCTGACACGATATCATGTGGGACGCCAAAGCGACAAAGAAGATTTTTGTGGATAAACGAAACCACGTGCCGGCCTTCTACCGTCCGTAGAGTTACAACTTCGACCCATTTGGTGAAGTATTATGTGGCTGCGAGGAAATATCGGTGGCCATTAGAAGCCGAAGGAGTGATTGGGCCAACTACATCGAAGGCCCACATCGAAAAGGGCCAAGGAGAGACCACAGATTGCAAGTATGCGACTGACGCATGAATGGAAGGTGCGTGCATTTGACATTTGACACACTTCCTTACAAATTGATGGCAATCCTGCTGCATGGTTTTCCAGTAATACCCTGCTCGGATGATTTGCTTGACGAGTGTTTGGTAGCCAACGTGACCACCACAAATTTCCTCGTGTGCCTCTCGAACAACTTCCATGGCTTCATCCTTATTTAAGCATCTGGCGTACTCAGAACTGAACCCACGACGGTAGAGAGTATTGGCAAGGATGAAATAACGGACTGACATGCGCTGAATCGCGTGCTGCTCCTTTCTTGGCATTTCTGGTGGAAATTTACCAGTTTCAATAAAGCTTTTGATGTCTTGGTACCAAGGCTTCTCTTTCTGAGTGACTTGGTTCACTTGCTCGGCTGGAATGTAGGCAGGTTGATCAAGTCTGCCGATCTCGAAGGAACGACAGGATTTACTGTCTTTAAAAGACAAAATGGAACCCAGACAGGCTAGGCCATCTGCTATATGATTATACTCCCTCTTGATATGGTTGAGCTGAAATTCTTCAAAGTTGCCTATGAGAGCTAATGCAATCTTCTGATAAGGGATCAACTTTGAATCCTTGACTTGCCATTCGGCATTAACTTGACTTATAACAAGCAACGAGTCGCCAAAGGCATGTACTCTCTTGACATCAAAGTCTTGCAAAATCTTGAGGCCTTGTATTAGAGCTTCATACTCGACCATATTGTGAGTACATTGGAAGTCGAGCTTGAGGGAATAAGAGAGCATCTCCTTTTCAGGAGTGATTAGCAAGATCCCAATTCCTATAACAGACATATTTCTAGCTCCATCAAAGAATAGAGTCCAAACTGAGGACTCCTGAACACTGCAGATGCAATCATCAGGAAAATCATCTTCTGCTTTGATCTCTTCTGTCAACGGGAAATCTGCCAATTGATCTGCGATGGACTGACCCTTGACTAACTTCTGAGAAACATATTCCAAGTCATACTGCTTTAGGAGGATTTGACATTTTGCAATCCATCCAGTAAGAAAAGGCTGCTGAAGAATGTACTTGAGAGGATTAAGTCTTGACAGAATTTTGATTTCTGATGCCAACAGATAATGTCTCAACCTCTGGCACATCCATACTAAGGCCAGACATGTCTTTTCCATCTGAGAGTATCTTTTCTCATAATCGATGAAGGTCTTACTGATGTAGTAGATGGCATGCTCTATCCGGTTGCCTTCCTCGTACTGCGCAAGAAATCCGCCACAAGCCTTATAATTGACGGAGATATATAAAAGGAGTGGCTTTCTCAGTTCTGGTGGCTTCAGAACGGGTGGATTGAGAAGATACTGCTTGATGCGCTCAAATGAGAGCTGACATTCTGGTCCCCACTCAAATTTCACTTCTTTTCTCAATAAGTGATTGAAGGGTTCGCACCTCATGGCTAAATTTGAGATGAAACGTCGAATGGACTGAATGCGACCTTGAAGGCTTCGCAGTTCTTTAAGATTAGTGGGAGGCGACATATCAATGATCGCCTTTGCCTTGGCAGGATCTACTTCTATGCCTTTCTTGCTGATCATATAGCCAAGTAGTTTGCCTGACTCCACTCCGAAGACACATTTCTATGGATTGAGTCTCAACTTGTAGAGAATAAGTCTTCCGAAGACTTGGCCGAGAGCATCAAGATGATCCTCTCCTTCTTTTGACTTGACCAGGATGTCATTCACATAAGCATCCATATTTTTGTGCATCTGGTCCTGAAAGATAACTGTCATTGCTCTCTGATAGGTTGCCCCAGTATTCTTGAGTCTAAACGGCATGACTGTATAGCAAAACGTACCCCAAGGCGTGGTGAAGGAAGTTTTGGATTGGTCACGAGCGACCAATTTAATCTGATTGTAGCCTGAGTATCCATCCATAAAGGAAAACAAGGCATGGCTTGCTGTGCTATCGATCAAAAGATCGATGTTGGGGAGTGGATAATCATCCTTCGGAGTTGCTATGTTCAGATCCTTGAAATCAATACAGATCCAGACTTTGCCATTCTTTTTTAGAACTGCCACGATGTTCGCCAACTAATCTGGGTATTCGATAGTCCGAATGAATCCTGCCTTTAACAACTCTTCAAGTCCCTCTTTAACTTGCGGTGCCACTCGAGGATCCATTTTTCTTAATTTCTGCTTGATTGGTTTGCAATTGTTATCATCGCAAAATTTTTACTTTTGCAAATCAAACTGACCTTTGAAAAAGATTTTTGAAAATAACTCGCCTCCGTTTTTAAAATGCGGGAAAATTCCGTAGAATGGGACTCGCCTGTCGGTACGAGGTTCAACCGTTTCTGCCACCTTTAATAGGGGTAATTGAACCAAGGATCAATCTTATGCTCTACTCTATTCAACTTGTCTAAATCATATTCTAATTTCTAAATGCACATAGAATCAGGCATGTGCTATGAATTTTCAGAAAATGCACATTTTGAAAACATGATGTTTGCTTTGAATGATTGAAATATTTAGAATAGGTATCACATGAAAAATCGTGAATTGGGATTTGAAATGTACTTCTGAGGGAAATAAAAATCGATTTTGAGGAATCCTTGACATTTGGTAAAAATCGATTCTGAGATACTTGGTTTCTCTGAATTCAAACTTTGAAATTGAAATTCTAACTTAGAAAATTTGAATTTGGAACTTGGGAAATACTTGAAATATCCTTTGAAATTCAATGTCTTTGGGAAAATCGATTTTGCTATAAGACTTAGGAGATTTTGAAGAATTCAATTTCCTTGACTTGGATTTTGAATTGGAGTTGACAAATGCATGAAATGAATGAATATGGATTTGAGGAATTGAGAAATACTTTTTGTATTTTTGAGAAATGCAGTGCATTTTGAAGTTAGCCTAAGAGTGTAGGCTGAATGTGGCTAATGTGAAGATCATAAATCTAAGTATCATTCGTATTCTGACTATGGCCATAAATACAAATTCCACCAAGTTTATAAACTTCATAGAAGCTAGTGCATGTGCCATTCGTGTAGACCATGGTGAATTTATAAAAATATAAATGAATCATCATCCACCATACATTAACATTATAAAAAAAATATAAGCTATATGCAATGCAACCTAAGCTAAGCAGAAAATGTAAATTCTTATTCCAAAGTTTAATTACAAATTACATCACTATTGAAATTTAAATACAGGAAAAATAAAGTCTTCAATGTACCTGCAAAACTAGAAAACTTGGTTAATGAAAATATGTTGGCTTTTCTAGATTTATCCAACAATATCAGGAAATTGTTGGATTTTGCTAGATATAAGCCTTTTTCTTGATTCCCTTAAATAAAAATAATAAAGTATGAAATAAAATTGAATAAATATGAAAGAGAAGATATGAAATTTCGAAATTGGGGTCAAAATGACCAAAATACCCCACATAACAAGACTATGGCCTTGAAATTAGGGTTTTTAGAAAGATATTTTGATAAAATGCAAATTTTGAAATTTGAATGGAATAAACTCAAATCAAATATGCTATGACATGATTAAAAATATGAAATTAGGGTTAGGGATTTCGAAATTTAGGTCAAATGACCAAATTGCCCCCCATAGCAAGACTATGGCCTTGAAATCAGGGTTTTTAGAAATAGATTTTGGTAAAAACTTAGGTTTTATGCACTAAATGAAATCAAATGAGCACAAAATTAAACCTAAAGCATCCTAATATGATTATGAACATAATTAAACCCTAAAAATATATGCTTATGCACAAAAATCCAATAATATCACAAAAACTGTGATTTTAGCAGTGTTTTTGGATCTTTCAGGAACCCGGTTTTGCAATTTGCTTAATTCAGCCATTAAATGGATTCCAAAATCCATAAAAATTGGTACCTGCACTTTTTATAATCCTAATGTCGAATTGGAATTATAAAAATAATTTTTTGACATCAAATTAATCCGAAAATTGCATTAAACCCTAAAAATATGCTTTTTTTGACCTAATTCACCAACCAGTCTCAGTCCAAGACCTGAACCAGGGGTCAAATCTCCATGTAAACTTATTAAATTTTACAGAGACTAACTAAGAAGAAAAACAGATATTTCCCAAATTACAGATCGGAAAAATCATCTACGGTTAGGGAGAAAACCTTCCGGCAATCTGGGCTAAAATATATCACTCTTAACAGGGATTAAAACAGCTATTCCAGATTGAAAATACAGACATAAATAGAAATACTAAACAAAAATCTCTGAAATTTTAGTGGTGAACAGTAGACAGAAAAATAACAATACTCACTTTTTACAGATCTAGAATCGGATCTGTGGTTTGGGATTTATGACTAACACAAGTCTGATTAGGGTTTTGGTAAACCCTAACGAGTTTTAAATTTAAAAACAGATTCTCTAAAAAGGGAAAAATACTAAACAGTGATAAAAAAATCTGAACATTTCACAGCAAACAGATCTACTCAATGTGAATCCATAGCACTTTACAGATCTAAAATCGAATATAAGATGAGAGAAATATCATCACAGCAAGTTACCTTCTTGATTTTAACCATGATTTTAAAGCATTAAAAACCCGATTTGGTGTCTGATTTTTTTGACAGGGTTCCCGAGATTCAAAACCTCTGATTTTTCTACAGTAACTCAATAACTCATGCATGCATCACATATAAAAAAATCAAAAATAAATAATGAGAACTTCAACCCGAAATAACATTATCTTTACTGTTCTAAACCTAGAACACACAGAAATTTAAGAAACTTGACAAATCATGCATTAACTAATGTAAATAAATAAAATAAACCATAAAACAGTAAATAAAACTTATTTCTATGCTATAGAACGTAAAACAAACATGAATAAACCATGAAAATAAAATAAAAACAGAGAATCAATGGCTGGAATTTGATTTCACCTTTAAAACATAGATTTAACCCATTAAAAGGGGTAAATCATATATTTTATTGGTTAATAATGTAAAGAATCATATTAAAATCAATTCTAATGGATTAAAATCTCTGTAAATCACCCAAAACAGGGTTAGATCACCTTCTTGGATCGTTCTTGCTGATTTTTGATGGTTCTTGAGGTTGAATCCATGATTTAATCCATGAAGGAGATGACACCAATGGCTAAAATTGATTTAAAACATGAAAAAATATTAAATAAAACTAAAAAAATATTAAAATATTACCTTGGTGCTTGCAGCAATGGAGGAAGGCTGGAGAGGAGAGATAAGCTCCAAGAATCCAATAGGAGAGAGATGATAAAATCGACCCCCCTTATGGCATCTATTTATAGAAAAAAATTAGGTTTAAAAATTAACAATTTTGAAAATTTTGGACTCTAAAGGGGGGGCGATTTTGGGTGGAGTTACCTATATTCCCTTGACCTAAATTATCCTAATTAATCCCTAATTAACCCCTAGCTAAACCTAAGAATCCCCCAAATGTGGTGCCACTTGGCATTTTCTCACATTGGGTTTTTAAAACACCTTTAAAAACCTTTAAAAACACTAGTTTTAAAAACTAACTTTCAAAATGAGTTTTTCAAAATGGTTTTGACTCTTCTAAACCTCTAACACTGACCAAGACATCAACTAACCCTAGTCTAGCCCTGACTTACTCAAATATGGCGCCACCCCGAGTGGGCCCTACTTGAGTTTTTCAAAAAGTGATTTTAAAACTTGAAATTGAAAGAGTTTTCAAAAGGATTTTCAAAAGCAATTTTAAAATTAGAAATTTTGAAATGGCATAGGGTTCTAACTAAATTAGAATCCCTCTGGATATGGTGCCAACTGAGTGGTCCCACATCGAGTTTTAGAAATTTTGAAATAAACACTGAAAATGACTTTGAAAAAGGGTTAAAATCGACATTTGAAATTCAAGATCTTTGAAAATAGGGTCTCAAGCGAACTGGAACTCCGGGTTAGAGTCCTGAACTCTTAGGATTCTGAGATTTTAGATTTTAAAAGCCAAATGAAAGAATTTTCCAAAAGATTTTATCAAGAAATGATGAAATAAGTCAGAAAACACAGTCAGGGTTAGACTCCTAACTCAACCGAACTCTAAAATAGAGTCCTGAACTAACTGGACTCTGTAAAATGACCTAAATTTCGAAAACAAACGGAAAAGATTGAAAATGGAAGTAAAACAGACTCCTGACCGGATCAGGACTCTGAGACAGAGTCCTGATCGGACTGAAACTTTCAAAATTTTGAGAAATTTGATGAATAGAGGAATTCAGAAGCGACACCACCTCAATGGGTCTCATCTGTAAATTGAAATCAATTGAAATTTGAATTTGAAATGAATCCAGATTGTTTCCTTGAGAAAATATTTCGAAATATAAAGTCCTGGGGTTGGAAAATGACAGAGTATTGAATAAAAACCCAGGTTTTGAAATTGATTTTGAAATAAAAGCTTTTAAAATTCAAATCTGGATTGAATGTTTTGAAAACAGGAGTGCTGGATGTCGAAAATGAGATGTAATGTCTTGCAATGCTATGCAATGCGATGAAATGATATGCCGAATGCATGCAATGATATGCAATGATACAAGAAATGGACAAACACTGGATGCGGGTGAAAATTTGGGGTGTTTACAGATGCCCCTCTTTGCTGCTAAGCCGGTTAAAAGCCGAGCTTAGTGGCAAAGAAAACATACCAAATTTGAACCATAAAAATGCCCCAGTTAGATGGGTCTGACTCGGTATGAAAGAATTTATTCAAATGATGATGGTAGATATGAAATGGGGAATAAGGAAAAAAAAAAAATTCAAAAAGAAATGAGATTCAGGTTTTGCCCTTAACCTAGATGGGACAGAAAACTCCTCATGTAGAAACGAAGCTCAGGCTTAACCTTTAACCTGACCGGGTTGAAAATGGAATACCTCATCAAAGGAGACTCAGGTTTGTACCCTTAACCTGATTGGGTGGAAAATGGAATACCTCATCAAAGGAGACTCAGGTTTGTACCCTTAACCTGATTGGGTAGAAAATGAAATACCTCATCAAAGGAGGCTCAGGTTTATACCCTTAACCTGATTGGGCGGAAAATGAAATACCTCATCAAAGGAGGCTCAGGTTTATACCCTTAACCTGATTGGGCGGAAAATGGAATACCTCATCAAAGGAGGCTCAGGTTTGTACCCTTATCCTGATTGGGCAGAAAATGGAATACCTCATCAAAGGAGGCTCAGGTTTACACCCTTAACCTGATTGGGCAGAAAATGGAATACCTCATCAAAGGAGGCCCAGCTTTATACCCTTAACCTGATTGGGCAGAAAATGGAATACCTCATCAAAAGAGGCCCAGGTTTATACCCTTAACCTGATTGTGCAGAAAATGGACGGAATACTCGAAAGAAGAGACCGTGATGAAACCTTCGGATTTCCGCACAATGAATCCAATAGGGGTTTTGCAAAAGGAAGGAAATTTGGGTCCCTAAAGCTTGAAAAGGGATTGATTTTGGGCGTCTCATTGCTGAGTCTAAATAGCTTTTGAAATTGCCTTTTGCTGAAATTGGTGGCTTAACCTCAAGCCGAAATTGGACTGTCTATGGTGGGACAGTGGGGACACAGGGAAGTGTGCGAATCTGAGAGCCCAGGCGCTCAGATTATACCAAAGAAGGGAAGGAATCTTGAAAACTCCCGTTATCAAGTCCTAAAAGGGATAACAACTGATGTCAGGATGCGCCAAAGATGAACCTCAAGCTCTCGCTTCATGCCAGGATAGCTAGAAAATATTGTCAAAATGTTGAAAATTATTGTTGATTCAAAATAATTGAAAATGAAGCACATTGTTTTGAAAGTATTCCCTCTTTTCTACCTGAAGTATTACCTCCGACTGGGCTTAACTCCATAGAATCAAGATTCGAATTCAAATTGCTTGCGATTGACTTTCTTTCAAGGAAGCTATCAATTTCCTTGATATGGACGGGAAATAAAATATTCTTGATATTGCGAGAGCTATTGGTGAGAGAATATTGATAAAAGAATTTCACAAAGTTAAAGAAGATTCTTGATAGATTTGGAAGTCTGATATCCTGGGATTCTTTTCTCATAATGATCTTTCTGCACTCTTTTTTTAGCAGATTGGAGCTCTCTTGGATTTTTCGGGAATTACATCATCCTTCATTTTGGAGATGTCCTGACTTTTCTCTCTTTTTTTCCTTAAGAAGGGTACGTCACAAACTCCTTCATCTCAGAGATGTTCCAATCCTTCTTTTCTCTCAGGGATTATCTTGATAGTTATTGGCTCATTGGTTGAGAATCTCTTGATGATAGCTGGAATTAAATATCTTTTAGCGTTTGTCGGTAGGCTCATCACACTCGCCTTCATCTCGACGGTGATCTGAACTTTCCCTAGAAGGATCCGTCACAAACTCCGTCATCTTGGAGATGATCCAAATCTTCTTTGGCCCCGGGGGTCGACTCGCTTAATTCACCTTCATCTTGACGACAATTGAGAGATCCCTTTTGCAGATATTTAATTGCAGCTTAGGTGATTGAGGAGATATGAAAATTGAGTGGATTTTTCTGTATCACCCAGGATATTTCGACTGCTTTATTTTTCAAGAATGGTCTTTAAAAATATTCCATTAACTGCGATCAATATCAATCACTCATGGCTTTGCAACAACATTGAATTCTCTTTGCTGGCCATATCGCGGATTTATTCTTCATCCTTTTGGTTGGCCAATAAAAAGATTTTGAACTTTGAATCTTTTTTCGCGAAAGCTTTGTCCTTTCAGAAGTAATACTGAGGGTATTCTGAGGTAATAATTTTGTGCAATAAAGATTTTTGAAATCAACAAATATTTAATGACAAATTGGCAAAACTTTCTTGAAATCCTATTGTGAAGGCGAGCATTTAAAGCACAACGCAACACATCCATGACAAAAATTCTCTTCTCCTTTCCCCAAAGGAGAAGATTCAGAAATTAGAATTGGGAATTACTCCTCTCTTTCCTGAAGAGGAGGTGTTTGCAAAACGAACTTTCAAAGAGAAATTAAGCTTTCGTCAAAGTTTCCTAACATTAGGCTTCTCTTATGGAAAGGGGGGCAGAATTGGTGAGGTTGCTAAATTGGTCATGAAGGAACGAGTTCATCACACTCTCCCTGAAAAGAGGGTCCTTCATGATGAAATGGCCTAGTCTGAAATTATAGGGCCACAAGGAAAACAAGTCTCCGTCGAGTCTCTCCCTATAAAAAGGGTTCCTTGTGTGAAATTTGGAATTTTGTTTTGCAAACGGTTCACAAAGACACGAGTCCCTTCAAACTCTCCCTGAAAAGGGGCTTAGTGAATGAATTGGATAGCATGCGAAAAGAGCAAGCTCCCTCGAACTCTCCCTATAAAAAGGGTCTCTCGCAAGAGAAAATGATTGAAATTGGTATTAGATGACTCAAAAGGGTCAAATTTTGGAAATTGGAATTTTGAAATTTGATATTTGAAATTGGAAATTGGAAATTGGAAATTGGAAATTGGAAATTGGAAATTGGAAATTGGAAATTAGAAATTTGGAAATTGATAATTGGAAATTGGAAATTGGAAATTTGGAAATTGATAATTGGAAATTGGAAATTGGAAATTTGGAAATTGATAATTGGAAATTGGAAATTAGAAATTGATAATTGGAAATTGGAAATTGGAAATTGGAAATTGGAAATTTGGAAATTGATAATTGGAAATTGGAAATTGGAAATTGGAAATTGGAAATTGGAAATTGGAAATTGGAAATTGGAAATTGGAAATTGGAAATTGGAAATTGGAAATTAGAAATTGATAATTGGAAATTGGAAATTGGAAAATTGGAAATTTGAAAATTGGGAATTTAAAAATTGGAAATTGGAAATTGATAATTGGAAAATGGAATTTTGATGAGTGATCAACGCGAGGACTGATCTCAAGAGGTCAACTGACATGACCATTCAGTGGAGCACTAACACGAGTGCTCGATTTTGAAAGGACACCGGTATGCATACCGGTTTAAAAATGTACCAATTTGGACACTGGATTTTGGTTCAGTTCTGGTGATTATCTTTCAATCTTGAATCGTTAGGAATTGTGATGGGATTGATAGTTGAAATCTCAATACTGACCAGATCGTTATTAATGCGATTGCATGCAAATGAATGCAAATTGATGCACATGAATGCATAAGTGCGTGAAATGAGAGATTTGTTTATCCTGCCTGCATCCAAATTGCCCCCGATAGCAAGACTATGGCCTTGAAGATTTTTCTAAGTCCATGCAGAAGGAATTCGAAATGAGTATGATGGGAGAACTCACCTACTTTCTTGGACTGCATATTAAGCAAACCAAGGATGGAGTTTTCATCAACCAATCTAAGTATGCTCATGAACTTCTGAAGAGGTTCAACATGAACTCAACTGCTTCAAAATCCACTCCTATGAGCACTACTACTGTGTTGGACAAAGATGAAGATGGTAAGACTGTTGATACAAAGGTATACCGAGGTATGATAGGATCACTTCTTTATTTAACTGCTAGCCGTCCAGATATAATGTTTAGTGTTTGCTTGTGTGCTAGATTCCAGTCAAACCCAAAAGATTCACATCTTAAAGCTGTAAAAAGAATAATGAGATATTTAAAAGACACAGTTGATTTTGGATTATTCTATTCAAAATCCTCTACATTTGATCTAATCTCATACAGTGATGCTGACTTTGCTGAAAGTAAATCTGACAGAAAAAGCACAAGTGGAACATGTCACATGCTAGGGCACTCACTGATATCATGGTTCAGTAAGAAACAGAATTGTGTATCATTATCAACTACTGAAGCCGAATACATTGCTGCTAGCCTAACTTGTACTCAAGTTATCTGGATGAAACAAACATTAAAAGATTTTGGTTTAAATTTTGAAAATACAACTATTTTTTGTGATAATACAAGTGCTATAAACCTATCTAAGAATCCTATTTTACACTCACGAACTAAGCACATTCAAATAAGACACCACTTCTTAAGAGAACAAGTCTTAAACAACATAATTAAACTAGAATTCATACCCACTAATCAACAGTTAGCAGACATATTCACTAAACCATTAAAACATGAAGACTTCACACGAATTAGAAGAGAACTAGGAATATGTAAACTAAGTGACTTATAAATTAATCACACTTAATATAATACTTCTTATAAGTTTTGTTAAAATCTTATTTTAAAAGTCTTTTTCTTCTTATCGATTTTTGTTAGTCAAACTAGGTTTCCATATTCACGTATACTCTAAACTCTTATAAGACACATTCTTTATGTCTTTCAACTTGTCATCTTTCAAGTACACATCCATAATGACTCCTTGTCCTATCTCCTTTCACTCATATCCATAAGAACTAATTATATTAAAAGCTATCATGACATTGTTCACATCACTCATCTCATATCTCCTTTATTATTTGTTGTCCTTTTGTGAAAACTTCTCTTACGATAAGTTGATTCACCTTCAACATGATAACATATTATTTTATGAGAAATCTTACTTTTCAAATTTTAGTCAAAATCGAATGATGTTTTTTGGTTCTTTTTACCTTCTTCTAAAGATCTAGTTGCTATGTTTTTACGTATAAATTTTACTATATCATTTGTTATATCATATAGTATGTACACTCTATTTTTATCATGTCTTCCTTTCCTCCTATCGAGACACTTCACTAAGACATTAATGCCTTTCATGAAAAATTCAAATGATTATCCTCTCGTACCACCTTTTAAGTTATTATATTTCACATAAATTTTTACTATATCATCTATTATATCATAGCCTAAGAACAATCTATTATCATCTCTTCATGGTTTACATCTTTTACGAAAAAGTACTGTAAAATTCTCTTTTCAAAAACTTGTACTCCACTCATTAGTACGTTTTGTATCACCATTTTATCTCTCTCTACATTATACGAAGTTCCTTTTCATCCGTGACCATGACTCTCTCATATATTTTATATCTCTCTCCAATCGAGATTCATTAAAACCTTGTCCTTCACTCCACTTTATGTCATACAATTTCTGTCCAACTTCAAGTGATTGATGTCCTTTATGACCACTCTCATTTCTTTTACATATCCGTATCACCCTCCTTTATATCTATTCACACTCCTTTCACGTATATCAAAATATACACTTCTTAAATAAGAAATTATTGCATTTCGTCATACTCTCATGTTTGTCCTATTCCAAACTCCCTCTTCACGATTTTGGAATGCTTTCACATAAAGTAAATTCTTGAAAAAGTTGTTTGTTCGTATTAGGCCATTATTCACTCTCTATTCTTCATGATCTTCACGAAAATCTTTAAAAACTCTTGAATCATTCTTTCTCTTACGTTTAATATGACACTCCATACTCAATTCATGACTCTTCTCACTATCCAACAAGATTGCCCATAGTAAATTTGTTACATATATAGAAAAATTATTTCGAAACTATGTCCTTAATATCTATGCTAATATAATACACTTTCTTCCAAAATTGATTTGATTTGTCATTCACAAGTCTCTTATTTTACAACTCACGCATTTCCTCATTTCATATCAACAATTATTTTCTTCCTTCTATTTAATCAATTGGTTCATCTTTTACCATTCCATTCGATCTTTTCTATCCTTATACAAATTTTCTCTCGGTTCTAGCTCCTTTCTCTCCTAGTGCTTTATTTTCAAGACACTCGAAAATGGCTTCCTCTTCTACCAATGTGATCACCTCCGCCGATCTAAGGTATCCTGATTTGTTTCACACCTACACCTCACTCTGCTCTCGCCCCATTCATGAAGGAAAATTGATCAACTTTGACGACTTCATGTTCTTCGACTTAGACACCTATCTCCCCGAACTCAAACCTCTCATAGGATCTTCATCCCCAGCCGCCTATTATCCTGAACTAGTTCGACTGTTTTATACCAACTTCTCTTCTGATCATGAACAAACCTCAATCACCAGCAAAGTCCGAGGACAGCTGATGATTTTCAATGCTTCCGACCTAGGTAGAATTCTAAATCTACCTTCCACCGGTACCGACCTTAACGCCATAGTACCAATCGACCGATCGGTACTTCGAAAAATACTTCTCTGCACCAACTGCTACCAACCTCCGTGGCACATGAGGAATCTCCAACCTCAAGCTCAGCTACTTGCCCAGATTCTTTTCCACAACCTCTATCCCAAGCATCCCCGCCAGAGATTAGTTCCTCGAAAAATCTCTCTTCTTCTCTTCCGATAAATTGGTCATCCATTATTTTCAACCTCTTTATTCGTTATCAGAAATTTGAGCCTCTTCTTTTTGGGTGTTTTATAACTCCCATTTTCAACTACTTCCAAGTACCACTTCACAACGAAGTCATCCTCCGACCCTCTCACGTCCTCGATGCTACCACCTTCAATCTAAGGTCCCTGCACATGCCCAGCTCTGATGAAGCAGATCCAATATCCTCCTTCAATTACTTTTCTGCTATGATGGATATCGAGCAAACTCAAGATCGAATCCTTCGTAATCAAGCCCTGTTGCAGCAGACTCGCAAGCGGAATCGTGCCACCCGGACGCCTTCACCTTCTCCACCTTCGAGATAGACGCATTTTTATATTTAGTCTGTAATAACTTTTAAATTATTTTTTGGTCTGTAATAACTTTTTTACTCTGATCCCTCCTTTTTGTCCATGACAAAGGGGGAGAAAACCTGTCTCCATTATTGGAGAAACATTCTCTCTTTAAACATTATTTCACATTTTTATCATATTATTATTTCTATGCATAATGTCTTTTTGACAGGGGGAGCATATTTTGTCATCATCAAAAAGGGGGAGAATGTTGAGAAATTCGGTTTTGATGTCACATAATATGATACACTGTCTTATTTGATTTTGTATGATATGATAATATGTTCTCTTGAAATAATGTTATATTATGACTGAATATGTTTTGCCTTAAATCTAACGAGTATTTGATGCAAGGATATCTCACCCAATAAGGATGGAGACTTCCTGTTCAAGTACAACTATGGTGCAATCATACTTCTTGAAGAAAAAGCTTGATGAGCCATGCTTTCCTAAAGCTCAAATAAAGAAATCGGCTACCTCAAGATGAAGATTTTTTTTCTTTTTAAAGTCATATGTAACAGAACCTTCAGGAACTTGCATTTTGCATATTACATACTCATTCATACATACTATATCATAAAAGTATACGATAGTTTCAAAAAGCTTCTTTTTTTTTGAAAACCAATAAGTGTACCTTCTTACAACCTTTTATGAAAAAGATATTTTGTCATATAATAATTGTACCTTCTTACAACCTTTTATGAAAAAGATATTTTGTCATATAATAATTGTACCTTCTTACAACCTTTTATGAAAAAGACATTTTGTCATTGTACCTTACAAGACAACATGAAAAAGGAATGTAGGAAAAAGACAAAAACATAAAATCGGCTACATAAGAAAAATAAATTAAAATTTTTAAGGACTCTAGTTACCTTTTTCTCATAACCATAGAATGTCGACTTACTTGAAGTCATCATTCTCTCTACAAAGCATTAAATGCCTTCTGTAACAAATCCCTTCTAAATATCCTTCCCAAAGAATGTCGACCTTCTTTTTGGTCCTCATTCTCTCTGGAGACTTTAAAATACACTACATAAAGAATACACTTGACATGACTATGTACAAATAAATATCTCAAAGCACTCATAGTACTTACACTCATTTAAAGTAAAGAAGTACTAATGTACCTCAAATCATTAATTAGAATAAAGACAAAACTACAACCCAACGTTCAAATGTACTATTGTAAGAAATAGACTTTCTTACATAAAATATGTATTACCTAAAACACTACAAACAACTAGTGTACCCTCTATTTTACTCTTCTGGAAAAAGGCATTCTCGATCTTCTCTAAAAGATATTTTTGAAAAGACATAACATTTCATATTTCAAAAAGTTACAATTCCAAAATGTAACGACTACTTTTTATAAGCTATATAAACACACACACATAAACTATTCAAACAAGAGGAATGAAATAGACGTGTGAGCTTACAAAGAGAAAAATTTTCTATTCGTGATTTGAAAAGAGAGCCTTGAAAAAGAAAGAGAAAAAGAAAAAGAAAGAAAAAAAAAAAAAGAGTCAAGTCCAGCTCTTTGACAAAGAGTATCCTCTGAGTGACAAACAGAACATTCTTAGAATCCTTCATTCGTGCATTCATATCATTCTGAAGGTTCTATAGGAAGTATTGTAACTCTGTTTATTCACTGTATTCCTTCTTTGTTTAAAGAAGTAGACCTCTGTGGAAGAGGGTGTTGCCCTTCTCTGTTGAGAGAAGAAGACCTCTTGGGAAGAGGGTGAGCCCCTTCTCTGTTGAGAGAAGAAGACCTCTTGGGAAGAGGGTGTTGTACTATTTATCCGGTAACTCGGATGTTATAGTGGAATCTCAAGTGGTTTGCTTGGGGACTGGATGTAGGTCTGGATATTGACCGAACCAGTATAACTTCTGTGTTTTATGTGTTGTGCCTTATTGCTTAATTATTTTATTTTATCGATCATTATCATATTTCACTATTCACCCCCCCTCTAGTGGAATTTCATTTGGCATCAGAGCAGGTTTGCTGGTTTCGACGTAACAAGTCTTCCAGCACAAATGGCATCTACCTCTTATGCTCGTGATATTGAAGGTCAACACGCATCTCATCCTCCCTTCTTCAATGGCTCCAACTATGGATATTGGAAGTGCAGAATGGCTATCTTTCTCAAATCCATAGACTTTGCTGTATGGAAAATTGTTGAGCATCCATACACATCTCCATCCGCAGACTATAACTTATGGTCTGATGAAGAAAAGAAAATGGCAAACTTAAATGCAAAGGCTATGAATGCCTTATATTGTGCCATTGATCAAAATGAATTCAACAGAATATCTATATGTGAATCTGCATATGACATTTGGCATTCTTTGGAGGTTATTCATGAAGGAACCAACAAAGTTAAAGAAGCCAAAATATCATCTCTTGTTAGAAAATATGAGTTGTTCAAAATGAACAAAGATGAACCCATCACAGAGATGTTTACCAGATTCACCAACATCACCAACGATCTGAAATCTCTGGGTGTAACATATTCCCAGACTGAAAAGGTGAAGAAAATCTTGAGATCTCTCACAATTGATTGGGAGAAAAAGACCACTGCTATTGAAGAAGCTCAAGATTTATCTAAGCTTACATTGGACGACTTAATAGGCAATCTTATGGCCTATGAAGTCCACATGAAAGAAAGAAGGGAAGAAGAGCAACCAGTAAAGAAAACTCTAGCTTTCCCAGCCCTATCTGAGAATGAAGACTCAGATAAAGAATCAGAAATTGCGCTACTTACCAGAAAATTCCAGCGCTTCATGAGAAGGAACCGGCTTCCAAACAGGCACAAGGAAAGAAAAGATCTTAAAGAAGATCCCATGTGCTTTCAGTGTAATAAGCCAGGGCACTTAAAACGTGACTGTCCCCTTCTCAAAAGAAAGTCCAAGACTGAGGAACCAAAGAAGAGGTTCTTCAAGAAAAAGGCTTTGCATGCTCAATGGGATGATTCAGAACCATCCACTAGTGAAGAGTCAAGTGATGATGAAGCCGAAACTGCAAATATGTGCTTCATGGCAAACGAAAGTTCGGTAAGTGAAATCTCTGATTTTTCCTTTGAAGAACTTCTAGATGCTTTTCAAGAACTATTTGAAGAATCTAGAAAATTGAGTTTAAAAAATAAAGCTTTAAAATCTGAAAATTCAGAGCTTTCTTAAGAGAATGAAAAACTCAGCAGTGAAAATTCTGAGTTGAAAAAGAAAAATCTTTTGCTTATATCTGAAATTTCTTCTACTAGCTCCAAAACTAAAGATATGCAAGTAGAAGTTTCAGAGCTAAAAAGTAAAACTGAGAACCTCATGAAAACGGTTTTCAAGTTTACTAAAGGTAAAGAGAACTTGGATAAACTCTTATCCTCTCAGAAGGTCTCCTTTTACAAGAATGGGATTGGCTATTCTCATTTCAAAAAACCTTCTTGTATAAATCAAAAGACCACATTTGTGAAAAGTTCATCTGAACCAAATAAGGAGTATTATATTGATAATCTTTTTAACTCCTCTAAAGAGATAGACAAACCCAAATCCAAATGGATATGGGTTCCAAAGTCTAACAAAAAAGGACCCGATTGGGTACCAAAAAGAAGATTTACTTAATGTTTTGCAGGCTCCAAAGAAGAAGAACAGATGGATACTAGATAGTGGATGTTCAAAGCACATGACAGGACATCCAGACCTTTTTGCTGTTCTTCATCATAAAGAAGGAGGAACCGTCACCTTTGGAGATAACAACAAAGGTTTGATAATTGGTATTGGAAATATTTGTAACATAGACAAACCTCTTATCAAAGACGTTCTCCTTGTTAAAGGCTTAAAACATAACCTACTAAGTATCAGTCAAATGTGTGACACAGGTTATAATGTTAGCTTTAATCATGATGCATGCCTCATAGCTGACACAAATGAAAACATCATCTTAAAAGGTATAAGAAAGAATAATATATACAAACTATACCTAGAAAACATCACAGAACATTGTCTTATAGCTAATAATGACACTCAACATCTATGGCACATGAGAATGGGCCATGTCAATTCAAAATACATGTCCAAACTAGCTAAAAATAAATTAGTACGTGGGTTACCCAACATATCTTTTAAAAAGGATTATTTTTGTGATGCATGTCAATTAGGAAAATTGTCAAAATCTCCTTTCAAATAAAAAAATGTCATCTCAAGTAAAAGACCTTTAGAGCTTCTCCACCTGGACCTTTTTGGTCCTTCTAGGGTAGCTAGCCTTAATCATAATAGATATGTTTTTGTCATTGTAGATGATTACTCAAGATTTACTTGGGTAATATTTTTGAAAAACAAAAGTGACACGTTTTGTCAGTTTGAAATCTTATGTAAAAAATTACAAAACGAAAAATCATGTTCTATTGTTAAAATCCGTAGTGACCATGGAGGAGAATTTGAAAATGAACTCTTTGAAAATTTTTGTAACTTGCATGGTATTTCTCATAACTTTGCCTTCCCTAGAGCTGCACCTCAAAATGGTGTAGTAGAAAGAAAGAATAGAACCCTTCAGGAATCTGCCAGGACTATGCTCCAACACAATAATCTTGTAAAATCTTTTTGGGCAGAAGCTGTTAATACTGCATGCTACATAACAAATAGAGTTCTCATTAGACCCTTATTAAATAAAACTCCCTATGAACTATTCTATGATAGAACTCCAAGAATAGACTACTTCAAAGTCTTTGGATGTAAATGCTTTATCCTAAACACAAAAGATAGCCTGGATAAGTTTGATGCTAAATCTGTTGAAGGCATATTCTTAGGATATTCAAGTCATAGTAAAGCATACAGAGTTTTCAATAAGTGTCATAATACTATTGAAGAATCTATGCATGTTAGTTTTTGTGAATCTATTGATCAATCTGTTCATATACAAACTAATGATGATGTTGAAAGTACAGATTTATTTTTAGATAACACAGCTAAGTCTAATGAAGATGATCACCAAAGAACCTTTGTCGATATCAAAGATCATCCTCAAAAGCAGATTTTGGGAGAACTAACAAAGGGGGTTCAAACTAGAGCTCAGCTAGAACGGATTGCAAACATGGCATTCATTTCTCAACTTGAACCAAAGAAGATTGATGAAGCCATCATTGATGAGTTCTGGATGCTAGCCATGACTGAAGAACTGAATCAATTCCAAAGAAATGACATTTGGGATCTTGTGCCGAGACCAAAGGATCATCCAATCATTGGGACAAGATGGATCTTCAGAAACAAGCTAGACGAAACAGGTAATGTTATAAGAAACAAGGCCAGACTAGTAGCTCAAGGATACAACCAGGAGGAAGGTATTGACTTTGATGAAACATTTGCTCCTGTTGCTAGACTTGAATCTATCAGAATGCTCTTAGCATATGCAAGCTATATGGATTTCAAATTATTTCAAATGGATGTTAAAGGTGCTTTCTTAAATGGTTTTATAAATGAAGAAGTCTATGTAAAACAACCTCCAGGATTTGAAAATGAACAATACCCAGATCATGTTTTTAAACTCAAACGTGCTTTGTATGGTTTAAAACAAGCCCCTCGTGCTTGGTACGAAAGACTTAAAACCTTTTTATTAAAAACTGGTTTTTCTGTTGGCAAAGCAGATTCTACACTATTTGTCAAAGTAGTGGATAATCATACCCTAATTGTTCAAATCTATGTCGACGACATCATCTTTGGATCTTCTAACAGCACTCTCTGTGAAGATTTTTCTAAGTCCATGCAGAAGGAATTCGAAATGAGTATGATGGGAGAACTCACCTACTTTCTTGGACTGCATATTAAGCAAACCAAGGATGGAGTTTTCATCAACCAATCTAAGTATGCTCATGAACTTCTGAAGAGGTTCAACATGAACTCAACTGCTTCAAAATCCACTCCTATGAGCACTACTACTGTGTTGGACAAAGATGAAGATGGTAAGATTGTTGATACAAAGGTATACCGAGGTATGATAGGATCACTTCTTTATTTAACTGCTAGCCGTCCAGATATAATGTTTAGTGTTTGCTTGTGTGCTACATTCCAGTCAAACCCAAAAGAATCACATCTTAAAGCTGTAAAAAGAATAATGAGATATTTAAAAGACACAGTTGATTTTGGATTATTCTATTCAAAATCCTCTACATTTGATCTAATCTCATACAGTGATGCTGACTTTGCTGGAAGTAAATCTGACAGAAAAAGCACAAGTGGAACATGTCACATGCTAGGGCACTCACTGGTATCATGGTTCAGTAAGAAACAGAATTGTGTATCATTATCAACTACTGAAGCCGAATACATTGCTGCTAGCCTAGCTTGTACTCAAGTTATCTGGATGAAACAAACATTAAAAGATTTTGGTTTAAATTTTGAAAATACAACTATTTTTTGTGATAATACAAGTGCTATAAACCTATCTAAGAATCCTATTTTACACTCACGAACTAAGCACATTCAAATAAGACACCACTTCTTAAGAGAACAAGTCTTAAACAACATAATTAAACTAGAATTCATACCCACTAATCAACAGTTAGCAGACATATTCACTAAACCATTAAAACATGAAGACTTCACACGAATTAGAAGAGAACTAGGAATATGTAAACTAAGTGACTTATAAATTAATCACACTTAATATAATACTTCTTATAAGTTTTGTTAAAATCTTATTTTAAAAGTCTTTTTCTTCTTATCGATTTTTGTTAGTCAAACTAGGTTTCCATATTCACGTATACTCTAAACTCTTATAAGACACATTCTTTATGTCTTTCAACTTGTCATCTTTCAAGTACACATCCATAATGACTCCTTATCCTATCTCCTTTCACTCATATCCATAAGAACTAATTATATTAAAAGCTATCATGACATTGTTCACATCACTCATCTCATATCTCCTTTATTATTTGTTGTCCTTTTGTGAAAACTTCTCTTACGATAAGTTGATTTACCTTCAACATGATAACATATTATTTTATGAGAAATCTTACTTTTCAAATTTTAGTCAAAATCGAATGATGTTTTTTGGTTCTTTTTACCTTCTTCTAAAGATCTAGTTGCTATGTTTTTACGTATAAATTTTACTATATCATTTGTTATATCATATAGTATGTACACTCTATTTTTACCATGTCTTCCTTTCCTCCTATCGAGACACTTCACTAAGACATTAATGCCTTTCATGAAAAATTCAAATGATTATCCTCTCGTACCACCTTTTAAGTTGTTATATTTCACATAAATTTTTACTATATCATCTATTATATCATAGCCTAAGAACAATCTATTATCATCTCTTCATGGTTTACATCTTTTACGAAAAAGTACTGTAAAATTCTCTTTTCAAAAACTTGTACTCCACTCATTAGTACGTTTTGTATCACCATTTTATCTCTCTCTACATTATACGAAGTTCCTTTTCATCCGTGACCATGACTCTCTCATATATTTTATATCTCTCTCCAATCGAGATTCATTAAAACCTTGTCCTTCACTCCACTTTATGTCATACAATTTCTATCCAACTTCAAGTGATTAGTGTCCTTTATGACCACTCTCATTTCTTTTACATATCCGTATCACCCTCCTTTATATCTATTCACACTCCTTTCACGTATATCAAAATATACACTTCTTAAATAAGAAATTATTGCATTTCGTCATACTCTCATGTTTGTCCTATTCCAAACTCCCTCTTCACGATTTTGGAATGCTTTCACATAAAGTAAATTCTTGAAAAAGTTGTTTGTTCGTATTAGGCCATTATTCACTCTCTATTCTTCATGATCTTCACGAAAATCTTTAAAAACTCTTGAATCATTCTTTCTCTTACGTTTAATATGACACTCCATACTCAATTCATGACTCTTCTCACTATCCAACAAGATTGCCCATAGTAAATTTGTTACATATATAGAAAAATTATTTCGAAACTATGTCCTTAATATCTATGCTAATATAATACACTTTCTTCCAAAATTGATTTGATTTGTCATTCACAAGTCTCTTATTTTACAACTCACGCATTTCCTCATTTCATATCAACAATTATTTTCTTCCTTCTATTTAATCAATTGGTTCATCTTTTACCATTCCATTCGATCTTTTCTATCCTTATACAAATTTTCTCTCGGTTCTAGCTCCTTTCTCTCCTAGTGCTTTATTTTCAAGACACTCGAAAATGGCTTCCTCTTCTACCAATGTGATCACCTCCGCCGATCTAAGGTATCCTGATTTGTTTCACACCTACACCTCACTCTGCTCTCGCCCCATTCATGAAGGAAAATTGATCAACTTTGACGACTTCATGTTCTTCGACTTAGACACCTATCTCCCCGAACTCAAACCTCTCATAGGATCTTCATCCCCAGCCGCCTATTATCCTGAACTAGTTCGACTGTTTTATACCAACTTCTCTTCTGATCATGAACAAACCTCAATCACCAGCAAAGTCCGAGGACAGCTGATGATTTTCAATGCTTCCGACCTAGGTAGAATTCTAAATCTACCTTTCACCGGTACCGACCTTAACGCCATAGTACCAATCGACCGATCGGTACTTCGAAAAATACTTCTCTGCACCAACTGCTACCAACCTCCGTGGCACATGAGGAATCTCCAACCTCAAGCTCAGCTACTTGCCCAGATTCTTTTCCACAACCTCTATCCCAAGCATCCCCGCCAGGGATTAGTTCCTCGAAAAATCTCTCTTCTTCTCTTCCGATAAATTGGTCATCCATTATTTTCAACCTCTTTATTCGTTATCAGAAATTTGAGCCTCTTCTTTTTGGGTGTTTTATAACTCCCATTTTCAACTACTTCCAAGTACCACTTCACAACGAAGTCATCCTCCGACCCTCTCACGTCCTCGATGCTACCACCTTCAATCTAAGGTCCCTGCACATGCCCGGCTCTGATGAAGCAGATCCAATATCCTCCTTCAATTACTTTTCTGCTATGATGGATATCGAGCAAACTCAAGATCGAATCCTTCGTAATCAAGCCCTGTTGCAGCAGACTCGCAAGCGGAATCGTGCCACCCGGACGCCTTCACCTTCTCCACCTTCGAGATAGACGCATTTTTATATTTAGTCTGTAATAACTTTTAAATTATTTTTTGGTCTGTAATAACTTTTTTACTCTGATCCCTCCTTTTTGTCCATGACAAAGGGGGAGAAAACCTGTCTCCATTATTGGAGAAACATTCTCTCTTTAAACATTATTTCACATTTTTATCATATTATTATTTCTATGCATAATGTCTTTTTGACAGGGGGAGCATATTTTGTCATCATCAAAAAGGGGGAGAATGTTGAGAAATTCGGTTTTGATGTCACATAATATGATACACTGTCTTATTTGATTTTGTATGATATGATAATATGTTCTCTTGAAATAATGTTATATTATGACTGAATATGCTTTGCCTTAAATCTAACGAGTATTTGATGCAAGGATATCTCACCCAATAAGGATGGAGACTTCCTGTTCAAGTACAACTATGGTGCAATCATACTCCTTGAAGAAAAAGCTTGATGAGCCATGCTTTCCTAAAGCTCAAATAAAGAAATCGGCTACCTCAAGATGAAGATTTTTTTTCTTTTTAAAGTCATATGTAACAGAACCTTCAGGAACTTGCATTTTGCATATTACATACTCATTCATACATACTATATCATAAAAGTATACGATAGTTTCAAAAAGCTTCTTTTTTTTTGAAAACCAATAAGTGTACCTTCTTACAACCTTTTATGAAAAAGATATTTTGTCATATAATAATTGTACTTTCTTACAACCTTTTATGAAAAAGATATTTTGTCATATAATAATTGTACCTTCTTACAACCTTTTATGAAAAAGACATTTTGTCATTGTACCTTACAAGACAACATGAAAAAGGAATGTAGGAAAAAGACAAAAACATAAAATCGGCTACATAAGAAAAATAAATTAAAATTTTTAAGGACTCTAGTTACCTTTTTCTCATAACCATAGAATGTCGACTTACTTGAAGTCATCATTCTCTCTACAAAGCATTAAATGCCTTCTGTAACAAATCCCTTCTAAATATCCTTCCCAAAGAATGTCGACCTTTTTTTTGGTCCTCATTCTCTCTGGAGACTTTAAAATACACTACATAAAGAATACACTTGACATGACTATGTACAAATAAATATCTCAAAGCACTCATAGTACTTACACTCATTTAAAGTAAAGAAGTACTAATGTACCTCAAATCATTAATTAGAATAAAGACAAAACTACAACCCAACGTTCAAATGTACTATTGTAAGAAATAGACTTTCTTACATAAAATATGTATTACCTAAAACACTACAAACAACTAGTGTACCCTCTATTTTACTCTTCTGGAAAAAGGCATTCTCGATCTTCTCTAAAAGATATTTTTGAAAAGACATAACATTTCATATTTCAAAAAGTTACAATTCCAAAATGTAACGACTACTTTTTATAAGCTATATAAACACACACACATAAACTATTCAAACAAGAGGAATGAAATAGACGTGTGAGCTTACAAAGAGAAAAATATTCTATTCGTGATTTGAAAAGAGAGTCTTGAAAAAGAAAGAGAAATAGAAAAAGAAAGAAAAGAAAAAAAAAAAGTCAAGTCCAGCTCTTTGACAAAGAGTATCCTCTGAGTGACAAACAGAACATTCTTAGAATCCTTCATTCGTGCATTCATATCATTCTGAAGGTTCTATAGGAAGTATTGTAACTCTGTTTATTCACTGTATTCCTTCTTTGTTTAAAGAAGTAGACCTCTGTGGAAGAGGGTGTTGCCCTTCTCTGTTGAGAGAAGAAGACCTCTTGGGAAGAGGGTGAGCCCCTTCTCTGTTGAGAGAAGAAGACCTCTTGGGAAGAGGGTGTTGTACTATTTATCCGGTAACTCGGATGTTATAGTGGAATCTCAAGTGGTTTGCTTGGGGACTGGATGTAGGTCTGGATATTGACCGAACCAGTATAACTTCTGTGTTTTATGTGTTGTGCCTTATTGCTTAATTATTTTATTTTATCGATCATTATCATATTTCACTATTCACCCCCCCTCTAGTGGAATTTCAGTTACCTATATGCCCTTGACCTAAATTATCCTAATTAATCCCTAATTAACCCCTAGCTAAACCTAAGAATCCCCCAAATGTGGTGCCACTTGGCATTTTCTCACATTGGGTTTTTAAAACACCTTTAAAAACCTTTAAAAACACTAGTTTTAAAAACTAACTTTCAAAATGAGTTTTTCAAAATGGTTTTGACTCTTCTAAACCTCTAACACTAACCAAGACATCAACTAACCCTAGTCTAGCCCTGACTTACTCAAATATGGCGCCACCCCGAGTGGGCCCTACTTGAGTTTTTCAAAAAGTGATTTTAAAACTTGAAATTGAAGGAGTTTTCAAAAGGATTTTCAAAAGCAATTTTAAAATTAGAAATTTTGAAATGGCATAGGGTTCTAACTGAATTAGAATCCCTCTGGATATGGTGCCAACTGAGTGGGCCCTCATCGAGTTTTAGAAATTTTGAAATAAACACTGAAAATGACTTTGAAAAAGGGTTAAAATCGACATTTGAAATTCAAGATCTTTGAAAATAGGGTCTCAAGCGAACTGGAACTCCGGGTTAGAGTCCTGAACTCTTAGGACTCTGAGATTTTAGATTTTAAAAGCCAAATGAAAGAATTTTCCAAAAGATTTTATCAAGAAATGATGAAATAAGTCAGAAAACACAGTCAGGGTTAGACTCCTAACTCAACCAAACTCTAAAATAGAGTCCTGAACTAACTGGACTCTGTAAAATGACCTAAATTTCGAAAACAAACGGAAAAGATTGAAAATGGAAGTAAAACAGACTTCAAAACAGACTCCTGACCGGATCAGGACTTTGAGACAGAGTCCTGATCGGACTGAAACTTTCAAAATTTTGAGAAATTTGATGAATAGAGGAATTCAGAAGCGACACCACCTCAATGGGTCTCATCTGTAAATTGAAATCAATTAAAATTTGAATTTGAAATGAATCCAGATTGTTTCCTTGAGAAAATATTTCGAAATATAAAGTCCTGGGGTTGGAAAATGACAGAGTATTGAATAAAAACCCAGGTTTTGAAATTGATTTTGAAATAAAAGCTTTTAAAATTCAAATCTGGATTGAATGTTTTGAAAACAGGAGTGCTGGATCTCAAAAATGAGATGTAATGGCATGCAATGCTATGCAATGCGATGAAATGATATGCCGAATGCATGCAATGACACATGAAATGGACAAACACTGGATGAGGGTGAAAATTTGGGGTGTTTACAGATGCCCCTCTTTGCTGCTAAGCCGGTTGAAAGCCGAGCTTAGTGGCAAAGAAAACATACCAAATTTGAACCATAAAAATGCCCCAGTTAGATGGGTTTGACTCGGTATGAAAGAATTTATTCAAATGATGATGGTAGATATGAAATGGGGAATAAGGAAAAAAATTTATTTCAAAAAGAAATGAGATTCCGGTTTTGCCCTTAACTTGGATGGGACAGAAAACTCCTCATGTAGAAACGAAGCTCAGGCTTAACCTTTAACCTGACCGGGTTGAAAATGGAATACCTCATCAAAGGAGGCTCAGGTTTGTACCCTTAACCTGATTGGGTGGAAAATGGAATACCTCATCAAAGGAGGCTCAGGTTTGTACCCTTAACCTGATTGGGTGGAAAATGAAATACCTCATCAAAGGAGGCTCAGGTTTATACCCTTAACCTGATTGGGCGGAAAATGAAATACCTCATCAAAGGAGGCTCAGGTTTTTACCCTTAACCTGATTGGGCGGAAAATGGAATACCTCATCAAATGAGGCTCAGGTTTGTACCCTTATCCTGATTGGGCAGAAAATGGAATACCTCATCAAAGGAGGCTCAGGTTTACACCCTTAACCTGATTGGGCAGAAAATGGAATACCTCATCAAAGGAGGCCCAGGTTTATACCCTTAACCTGATTGGGCAGAAAATGGAATACCTCATCAAAGGAGGCCCAGGTTTATACCATTAACCTGATTGGGCAGAAAATGGACGGAATCCTCGAAAGAAGAGACCGTGATGAAACCTTCGGATTTCCGCACAATGAATCCAATAGGGGTTTTGCAAAAGGAAGGAAATTGGGGTCCCTAAAGCTTGAAAAGGGGTATGATTTTGGGTGTCTCATTGCTGAGTCTAAATAGCTTTTGAAATTGCCTTTTGCTGAAATTGGTGGCTTAACCTCAAGCAGAAATTGGACTGTCTATGGTGGGACAGTGGGGACACAGGAAAGTGTGCGAATCTGAGAGCCCAGGCACTCAGATTATACCAAAGAAGGGAAGGAATCTTGAAAACTCCCGTTATCAAGTCCTAAAAGGGATAACAACTGATGTCAGGATGCGCCAAAGATGAACCTCAAGCTCTCGCTTCATGCCAGGATAGCTAGAAAATATTGTCAAAATGTTGAAAATTATTGTTGATTCAAAATAATTGAAAATGATGCACATTGTTTTGAAAGTATTCCCTCTTTTCTACCTGAAGTATTACCTCCGACTGGGCTTAACTCCATAGAATCAAGATTCAAATTCAAATTGCTTGCGATTGACTTTCTTTCAAGGAAGCTATCAATTTCCTTGATATGGACGGGAAATAAAATATTCTTGATATTGCGAGAGCTATTGGTGAGAGAATATTGATAAAAGAATTTCACAAAGTTAAAGAAGATTCTTGATAGATTTGGAAGTCTGATATCCTGGGATTCTTTTCTCATAATGATCTTTCTGCACTCTTTTTTTAGCAGATTGGATCTCTCTTGGATTTTTCGGGAATTACATCATCCTTCATTTTGGAGATGTCCTGACTTTTCTCTCTTTTTTTCCTTGGGAAGGGTATGTCACAAACTTCTTCATCTCAGAGATGTTCCGATCCTTCTTTTCTCTCAGGGATTATCTTGATAGTTATTGGCTCATTGGTTGGGAATCTCTTGATGATAGCTAGAATTAAATATCTTTTAGGGTTTGTCGGTAGGCTCATCACACTCGCCTTCATCTCGACGGTGATTTGAACTTTCTCTGGAAGGATCCGTCACAAACTCCGTCATCTTGGAGATGATCCAAATCTTCTTTGGCCCCGGGGGTCGACTCGCTTAATTCGCCTTCATCTTGACGACAATTGAGAGATCCCTTTTGCAGATATTTAATTGCAGCTTAGGTGATTGAGGAGATATGAAAATTGAGTGAATTTTTCTGTATCACCCAGGATATTTCGACTGCTTTATTTTTCAAGAATGGTCTTTAAAAATATGCCATTAACTGCGATCAATATCAATCACTCATGGCTTTGCAACAACATTGAATTCTCTTTGCTGGCCATATCGCGGATTTATTCTTCATCCTTTTGGTTGGCCAATAAAAAGATTTTGAACTTTGAATCCTTTTTCGCGAAAGCTTTGTCCTTTCGGAAGTAATACTGAGGGTATTCTAAGGTAATAATTTTGTGCAATAAAGATTTTTGAAATCAACAAATATTTAATGACAAATTGGCAAAACTTTCTTGAAATCCTTTTGTGAAAGCGAGCATTTGAAGCACAACGCAACACATCCATGACAAAAATTCTCTTCTCCTTTCCCCAAAGGAGAAGATTCAGAAATTAGAATTGGGAATTACTCCTCTCTTCCCTGAAGAGGAGGTGTTTGCAAAACGAACTTTCGAAGAGAAATTAAGCTTTCGTCAAAACTTCCTAACTTTAGGCTTCTCTTATGGAAAGGGGGCCGGAATTGGTGAGGTTGGTAAATTGGTCATGAAGGAACGAGTTCATCACACTCTCCCTAAAAAGAGGGTCCTTCATGATGAAATGGCCTAGTCTGAAATTATGGGGCCACAAGGAAAGCAAGTCTCCGTCGAGTCTCTCCCTATAAAAAGGGTTCCTTGTGTGAAATTTGGAATTTTGTTTTGCAAACGGTTCACAAAGACACGAGTCCCTTCAAACTCTCCCTGAAAAGGGGCTAAGTGAATGAATTGGATAGCATGCGAAAAGAGCAAGCTCTCTCGAACTCTCCCTATAAAAAGGGTCTCTCGCAAGAGAAAATGATTGAAATTGGTATTGGATGACTCAAAAGGGTCAAATTTTGGAAATTGGAATTTTGAAATTTGATATTTGATATTTGAAATTGGAAATTGGAAATTGGAAATTGGAAATTGGAAATTGGAAATTGGAAATTGGAAATTGGAAATTTGGAAATTGATAATTGGAAATTGGAAATTGGAAATTGGAAATTGGAAATTGGAAATTGGAAATTTGGAAATTGATAATTGGAAATTAGAAATTGATAATTGGAAATTGGAAATTGGAAATTGGAAATTGGAAATTGGAAATTGGAAATTGGAAATTGGAAATTGGAAATTGGAAATTGGAAATTGGAAATTGGAAATTGGAAATTGGAAATTTGGAAATTGATAATTGGAAATTGGAAATTGGAAATTGGAAATTGGAAATTGGAAATTAGAAATTGATAATTGGAAATTGGAAATTGGAAAATTGGAAATTTGAAAATTGGGAATTTAAAAATTGGAAATTGGAAATTGGAAATTGATAATTGGAAATTGGAAATTGGAAATTTGATGAGTGATCAACGCGAGGACTGAACTCAAGAGGTCGACTGACATGACCATTCAGTGGAGCACTAACACGAGTGCTCGATTTTGAAAGGACACCGGTATGCATACCGGTTTAAAAATGTACCAGTTTGGACACTGGATTTTGGTTCAGTTCTGGTCATTATCTTTCAATCTTGAATCGTTAGGAATTGTGATGGGATTGATAGTTGAAATCTCAATACTGACCAGATCGTTATTAATGCGATTGCATGCAAATGAATGCAAATTGATGCACATGAATGCATAAGTGCGTGAAATGAGAGATTTGTTTATCCTACCTGCATACAGGATATTTGTAGATAAAAACAAAATTTTAAAATGCCCTAATGTAACTGGGAAAAGAATTTTGATTATTATTGAAAAAAATTTGGAAGAATTACAAAGAATAGGGAATTGTTCAAGTATAGAATTTTTTCAAATGTCGAGCATTGATGGGATCTGGTAATTCTATTCCATCAGCATTGATGAGCCGATATGAATTGCGAGGTAGTGCCTCTTTGACAACATAAGGACCTTCCCAATTTGGCGACCATTTGCCACCCGGGCGGTGCCTGAGATAAGCTGTTGATCTGAGCACTAGATCATTGACCTGAAATTTTCTCTCAATGACAGATTTTGCATATTGTCGGGCTATCCTCTGGCGATAGGATTGAGCATGCTCTGCTGCTCTGAGCCTTCTTTCATCGAGCAAATCAAGCTGTACCAGTTGCTGATACTGATCAAGAGGTAATTCTAGAAGTGATGCAAATTTCAGAGCAGGTTTCTGAACATGTAGAGGCAGTACTACTTCAGTTCCGTAGACAAGTTCTGACGGAGTAGCATTCGTTGGAATTCGAATGGTGGTTCTGTATACCCATAATGCATCATGAATCTTTTCATGCCAGTCACGGCCCGTTTCTAAAGTTCGCTCCAGGATTCGAATCAGAATCTTGTTGGTGGCCTCTGCCTGACCATTCCCTTGAGGATAATAAGGAGCGGAAAAATGATGATGGATTTTGAATTTTGAGCAGAATGTCCTCATTCTCTCATTCTTGAAATGACTGCCATTATCCGACACAATATCATGCGGTATACCGAAACGGCAAAGGATATTCTTATGGATGAAAGAAACCACGTGCTGACCTTCTACTGTGCGTAGAGTGACTGCTTCTACCCACTTAGTAAAATATTCTGTTGCGGCAAGAAAATATTTATGACCATTGGAGGCTGAAGGAGTGATGGGGCCTACAACATCGAAAGCCCACATGAAAAATGGCCATGGCGAGACAACAAATTGCAAGTATGTCGCCGGCGCATGAATGGAAGGCGCATGCATCTCACATTGAACGCACTTCTTTACAAAATGATAGCAATCTTGTTGCATAGTTCTCCAATAATATCCTGCTCGGATGATTTGTTTAACGAGAGTCTGATAGCCAACATGACCACCGCAAATGCCTTTATGTGCTTCTTGCACAACTTCTTTGACTTCTTCTTCGTCCAAACATCTGGAATACTCAGAACTGAATCCATGACGATAAAGGACGTCGGCAAGAATAAAATATCGAGCAGACATGCGTCGAATTGCTTGTTGCTCTCTCTTTGATAATTCTAGAGGAAATTCGCCAGTTTTAATGAAATTCTTGATATCATGATACCAAGGCTTCTTCTTTTGCTCGGCCTGGTTTATCTGCTCTACTGGGACGAAAGCGGGTTGATCAAGTCTGCCAATTTCAAATGAGCGACAAGATTCTCCACTCCTGAAAGACATGATGGATCCCAGATTAGCTAAACTGTCTGCAACTTGATTGAAATCTCTCTTGATATGGAAAAGTTGGAATTCTTCGAATTTGTTGGCAAGAGCTGAGACAATCTTCTGGTAAGGAAGTAATTTCTGATCTTTCACTTGCCATTCGGCCAGAACTTGATTAACGATTAACAAAGAATCGCCGTAAGCATGCACTCTTTTGACATTGAAGTCCTGTAGAATTTTCAGACCTTGTATCAAAGCTTCATACTCGGCCATATTATGAGTGCACTGAAAATCCAGTTTAAGAGAAAAGGGAATCATCTCTTTCTCTGGTGTGATTAGCAGAATTCCGATTCCTATGCCTGCCATATTCTTGGAACCGTCAAAGAATAAATTCCAAATTGGGGATTGTTGAATATTGCAGATCCGCTCGTCGGGGAAATCATCCTCAGCTTTAACATCCTCTGCTAGAGGAAAATCTGCTAATTGGTCTGCAATTGCTTGGCCTTTGATAGATTGCTGAGAGACATATTCCAAGTCGTATTGCATTAATAGGACTTGCCATTTGGCGATTCGTCCGCTGAGAAATGGTTGTTCAAGAACGTACTTGAGAGGATTTAATTTAGATAGAATCTTGACTTCAGACGCCAATAGATAATGTCTCAATTTCTGACACATCCACACCAGAGCTAGACATGTCTTCTCTATCTGAGAGTATTTCTTCTCATAATCAATAAAGGTCTTGCTCACATAGTAAATGGCATGTTCTATCAAGCTGCCTTCTTCGTATTGCGCCAGGAATTCGCCGCAAGTGACTTGATTAACTGAAATGTATAGCAATAGGGGTTTTCCTAATTCTGGCGGCTTTAAAACAGGAGGATTGAGAAGATATTTCTTGATGCGTTCGAACGACTGCTGACACTCTGGTCCCCATTCGAACCTCACTCCTTTTCTGAGCAAATGATTGAAAGGCTCACATCTCATGGCCAAATTAGAAATGAATCGCCGAATTGATTGCATGCGTCCTTGAAGGCTACGCAATTCTTTGAGATTAGTCGGGGGTGGCATGCCAATGATAGCTTTGGCCTTAGCAGGATCCATTTCTATCCCCTTCTTGCTGACCAAGAAGCCTAGCAACTTGCCTGATTCGACTCCAAAGACACATTTTTGTGGATTGAGTCTTAGCTTGTAAAGAATGAGTCGCTTGAAAACTTGATTGAGAGCTTCGATGTGATCTTCCTCTTCTTTGGATTTCACCAGAATATCATCGACATATGCATCCATAGTCTTATGCATCTGATCATGGAAAATAACGGCCATAGCGCGCTGATAAGTGGCTCCAACATTCTTAAGCCCAAAAGGCATAACCGTGTAACAGAAAGTGCCCCATGGCGTGGTAAAGGATGTTTTGGATTGGTCACGAGCGGCCAACTTGATTTGATTATATCCGGAGTATCCGTCCATAAAGGAGAACATAGCATGCCCGACTGTGCTATCGACTAGGAGATCAATGTTTGGGAGCGGATAGTCATCCTTTGGAGTGGCTTTATTGAGATCACGGAAGTCGATACAGATTCGCCCTTTCCCATTCTTCTTAGGAACTGCTACGATATTCGCCAACCAATCCGGGTAATCAATTGCTCGAATGAATCCTGCTTTAAGCAGATCCTCAAGTCCTTCTTTGACCTGTTGCTCGATTCGAGGATCCATTTTTCTCAACTTCTACTTGACTGGTTTCGCCTCAGGCTTCAGAACGAGGCGATGTTCCACCAATTTCGGATCTAAACCTGGCATATCTTCATAAGTCCATGCGAATACTTCTTTATGCTGCTTGAGGAAATTTGTGAGCCCTTCTTTCTCTCCTGGACTCAAACCACTGCCAATCTTGAGAATTTTAGGATCGTCTTCTGATCCGATATTGATATCCTCAGTCGGATCTTGAACTAAGGATGATGGCTCATCTTGCCTCTCAATCGATGCAAATTCTGGCAGTTCTTGAAGAGCTGAATCGAACTCTGTGGATTCTTCTGACTGTTTTGCAGTCTGACTGCATTCTGTTCTTATTCTAACCTGATGAATTATTGCTGATTTTGAACAAGCTTTTGGATTAAAGACGAGCTTCTTAATAGATCGGGAAGACATTCTGAAAATTGGAGGATAAATTGATTTAGGGAAATTGCTCATCATGAAATAAATTGCTTTTATTGAAAATAATTGGAAAGATAAAAGAACAAAATGATTTCAATTTTGTGAAGATTTAATACTGAGGAGTAAAGAGACAAATGGCACCAAGATAGACAAAGGAAACTGGCAACTTTATTGAAAGGTAGAATTAATCAAAATGACAATGATGAAAATGAAATGGGATATCATCCCGACAAAAGAATAGAAAAGGAAAGACAAAGGAATTCTTCTAATGCACTCCCTTAATGAAAACAGTCCCTTTCTGAGATCTTCGGCCATTAAAGCCCAATCCGGCCCTTTTAGGGCAGTGCTGAGGAATCACTGGTTCAAGACGACCATCTTCATTTTTGCCTAAGCCTTGGAAAGGCTGGTAGCCATGCTTTACTAGTAAATCAAATCCCTTTTTAGCCTTCATAAATTGGGAGAATAGAGGATGACCCTTAAGTGTGCTGTAATCAATTCGTCCCCCAATCTTGAAGAACTGTGGACCTCCCCATCGGGTCGCAGCCACTGTATGCTCGGGTTGCTCTGTCATCTGCATGATTCCTGAATCCTCTTCGAAGTTGACCTCTTCAATACCCCTAATGCTAGGGATATCAGCAGTGAAAGAGGGTCTGGGAACCATGGGCTGTGCTAGCCTCTGCTCGGGATCTTCGCCTAAGACTGTCGTGATCATACCACCTTTTGACCACTTGATGCATTGATGGAGAGTAGATGGTACTGCATTTGTGTTGTGGATCCATGGTCTCCCGAGAAGTAGATTATAAGTGGGCGGCACATTGACCACGTGAAAGAGAATTGAATGGACCGAGTAATCAATAAAGATCTCCAGGAATATTTTTCCTTTCGCTGTTTGACCATGATTGTCGAACCCATAAATGGTGATTGGCTCTAGAATGTATTCTTCTTCTTTTATGCCCAAAGCTTTGGCGGTCATTTTCGGACATATATTGAGGCTGCTGCCTCCATCGATCAGCATATGAGGAACTGTCATCCCTCTGGTTCGAACCACAACATACAAGGCGTTGTTATGGAACACATGAGGCTTAGGGAGATCCTCATCGGAGAAAGTAACTGGAGCATTAGTCATGGCCTGATTGACTATGTGGGCCATGTCTTCAGGAGTTATGCTTGGTTTCACCTTGATTTTCTATAGCAGATCATTCAACACCTGCTGATGCTTGGCGGAGGCTTGAGTTAAGTCCAAAATTGAGACATTGGATAATGTTGTAATAGGCTTTAGAGTGGATGTCTCGCTTTTCTTTGTGGTGGACTTAATGAGATGCTTAGGGAGCCATGGCATACTTCTGGCTACCTCGGGAGATATCCCAGCGGGCTTGTCAGATACTTTCAATTTGCCGAAAGCTGAAATAAGGTCCATCTTCTGGGCCTTGGACCGAGCCTGCTGCAATACCAGGACTTGATGCTGAGCTTGCATGTCATTTTCAGAGCACGGCCTGATATGCTCCTGTGGTTGAAACGACTGTTCGGTGATAACCACTGTAGAATGACGAGGAAATGGTTCTTTTAGAATATCTATATTTTCATCTTCCGCACCTTCTACCAGAAGATTTTTATCAATAAGGTCCTGAACAATATTCTTCAGAACGAAGCAGTTCTCAGTATTGTGCCTCACTATTCTGTGGAACTTGCAGAATTGCTCTTTGAATTTTCCCATAGGAACGGGAGGATCGGCCAGCCTGGGCAATTTGACCATCTCCTTGGTCAACAAGTACTCGAGCACAGTCTCGAGTGATTGATCTAATGAAGTGAACTTCCTCTCATAGCTCCATCCTTCGTGCTTCACTTTCTCTCGGGGTTTTGGTCCCTGCTCTAGTTGAAGCGGCTTGCTGAATTGCGGGATCGACTTCCCTTTCTGATCATTCCTGTTTGAACCTCCTGCCCCATAACAGAAGTCTCTATTCTGCCCCTTGCGATGATTCCATTTTTTATTATTGACAGAATTAGTGAAGTGAGTCTTCTTCTTTGACTCGTTCTGGCCGCTGTTCTTGGTGAAAGTGAAACCTTCATAGAATCCATTCTCCATACTCAATTCGAGCCATTCGGCTCGCTCTGTTAACTCTATAAAGGTTCTAGATGGTGCGGTGGAGATGAGGCCTTTTAGAGGCTGCGAGAAATTACTCAGAATTAGAGACAAAGTGTGCCCCTCTGATATGGGGTCTCTCATCTTGTTACAAGCTGACCTCCAGCGGTGGATGAAGTCTCTAGCTTTTTCATTTTCTCTCTGTTTCAGACCACAGAGGTGGCTGAGGGTCGGGAGTGCCTCAGTGTTAAACATAAAGCGCTCAATGAACATATTTACCACCTTATCAAATTCTTTCAGCTCTATGGGGTTGACATACTCTGAATACCACTTAGCTGCTGTTCCCTCCAGACTGCGAGGGAAGCAAAGGAAGAGTGCCCGATTGTCACGCTTGAATCGTGAACATTCAGCAAAAAACATGGCGAGATGAGCCTTAGGGTCGCCAGAACCATCAAACTTGATAAATTTTCTGGGGAGATTATCCAGATCGTCGTCACCATCTAAACCATCATAGAAGTCTTCGCTGGTGAAGACTTTCTTGCCCTTGTCGCGGGCCTGCAGATCTTTGACCATTTTCATCATATCTTTTAGCTGTGACTGAGTAGGGTCATCAACAGACTGGTTTTTGGATTTGTAAGCCGACCCCTGACTCTGAGTCGACCTTTTGAATTCATATTTATTTTCACATTCCTTGTCAGCATCGTCAGCTGATTCTGACTCATCAGATATTTCCTCCCGACGACTCTGCTTTTTGCTGATCTTTACATTATTGACGGCATGACCCTTACCTTTCTGTTTGGTCTGATTTTGCTCAGTACTGGCCTCAGCTTGCTCTGCCAGCATCTTGGTCATCATTTTTTTGAACATGATGTACATTTGGGGATCGATGCCATCATCCGCCTGCTGACCCTGACTCTGGATAGATCGGGGTGAGTCCATCTCTTCTTCTGAAGCTACTGAGTACGCGACGCCTTCAACTGATGTGGTTTTCTTTCTGGATCTTGTATTGACCATCGGGTATTGCAAATGTTCTCTGATGCTCTCTGCAGGGTAGAACTGATGGTTAGGCTTCTGACAAAAATTTGGTTTGGAGAAAAATATTTATTGAGAATTTTGGTAGACAATTGAAATAATATCCCATTACTAGGGATTGAGTCGTCGCTGGGATTACGACAATTGTGTTGCTATTCTTTGCAAGATAAACAACTAAAAATATGCCTTGTTACCTAGGCGAGGTCGTCAAACCAATGTAATATAAAGGAATTTTTATTGAGGGGAAAAACATGATTTTATCAATAATACACTTGACAGAGGGGAGGGGGACAGACAATTTTCCACCACTCTACAAAATCAGAAGACACACGAGGACCAGGAAAAATAGTAAGACTGACAAAGGAATCTCAGCCATGTCTGGCAGAATGGTATGCTCCGGACCACTGATCTGATGCGAGATCGAATTCTGGCAGAACCCCGGCTAGTGGACGAATCTCTGCGCGCTTCTGCCTCTGAGAGAACTGCCTGACACACCGCTCTGGATGATAGTATGCGCAGAAAAATGGGCCAAGTAGTCAGAATCGCTTGCCGTAAGCATAAGTGTATCTGGGAGGTGATTCCTGGCGATCAAAATAGTCCCATACGACCTCTTCCCCCTGAAGGTTGTCGATCAAGAACCGGTATCGCGTAACTGGAAGAAGCTTTTCACCATTTTATCTGAAGGAACTGGCTCGGACTGGCACATGTCGGAGGAACCAAGACTGCAAGGCATAGGTGCACCCTTCGACTAGGATCCACTCTCCGAGTGCGAAACGAGTCAACCCTCGGTATAAAAAAGCGAGTGCGGCCATGGCTATTGAGAGGTGGCTGGTCTGTCGACTTCCCCATCTCCTCATAAGCTGAATTATTCTGATATCCATGTAATTCCGTCCATCGGGAAAGAAAGCTAATCCCACCGTGCACAGAACCATCACATGCTGAATTCTTTCTCGAGCTGTCCTGGACAACGGGATGACTTCCACAAATGTCCCATGTTGTCTGTAGATTTCGAGCAGGTCCACATATTCATTTCCATCTTCTTCAATCAGAGGCCAAGACTTGCGTCCCGTCATGCGAGCTAAGGCATCTTTTGGGTCCAGACCCTTGACATTAATCAAAAACTGTTTCTCCAATGGATCTCCAGGCTGACCGCTTGGCTCGGGCAATCCCATAATCTCTGAGAATTCATCCATCAGTACTGTCATCTCGCCCCACGGGAACCAGAAGGTAGAAGTGCTCGAATTCCACCGCTCTGCTAGTGTATGGATCAAGTTGCCGTTGAGTGTCTGCTTTCCTACTGCGGACGCCAGTTCCAATCCACACTCGTCCAGATGGTCCGGAAACATACGAGAGAAGTTCTTGAACCATGAATAGTACCACCGGGGAAAGAAGGATCCGGTGCTGAGGACTCGATGTTCGGGAAGACTTTGTTGCACCTCGTAGGAGATGTGACCCTCAGGAAAGACTGAATCAAGCTGACTGGATGCCATCGGACTGGAAGACATGGAAAATTGGAATAAGACTTTGAAAATACAGGAATTTTGAAAAAAATGCAGGCAGGATAAAAATAAAGCAGGAAATTCGAGATCCAGAAGACAGGAAAGATGGGAAATCACCTGGAGTTTTGAGGAAATTAAGGGAAATTTGGAAAATCGTCGAGGGTTTGATGAAAAATGGAAAATGAAGTATTTGAAAAATCGTCCAAGGTTTTAAAACAAGGACAGTACATGGACATAGATTGGGGAATTTTGAGAAAATCGTCCAGTATTTTAGAAAATTGGGAAAATATGGAAAATAAAAGGAAATGACTATAACATATTCAATCACATTCTGCACAAACAAGTATGCACATACAACATTCCCTAAAAGCTGACTCTAGATGCACAAATTTTGAAATGGCTGTAGGACCTTAATCCTAACTCTAAGGTTCAGATCATCTGTATCCAATCCAGTTATGCCTATATACTCAAGCCAAGGCTCGATGTACGTGGCATAAAATCAATTCCTCCGGTTCTAGGTTCAAGTTTTCCAACATCCTTGAGCACCTGTCGATATACGTTGGACTATGGCCCTTGGAACGTGGCAGGGGGGTTTTCACCCAAATAGGTGGCCCAGTTGTGAGGCTCTGTCCCGAACTATGGTTCTGGAAGAGAGCCCAGCAACGTGAAGACCGGGACAATATAGGTGGGGGTGGTTTTTGAAAAACATGAGCACATGCAATCAAATAGAAGGCTCTAAGTCCTAAAGAGATAGATTTTTGAAATATTTGAAGAAGCAAGCATTGTTTTCATACAATTCCTAAATTGAGGAGTGTTGTATTAGACCTAAGTCTATGTGAGCATGAATAATTCTCCTCAATATGGTCCTACCAAACCATACCTAGTCTATATGCATTCCATGTCAGCTGGGTTCAGGTCTAGGCTTCTGATATCATAAAGCAAAGCTGACATTCCATGGAAATCGATTTTGACAATTTGAACTAAGTAGAGCATTAGATTGATCAGGCAAAGACAGTTCCCATCACGGTCGCCAAACCTGTTATCATCGCAAAATTTTTACTTTTGCAAATCAAACTGACCTTTGAAAAAGATTTTTTGAAAATAACTCGCCTCCGTTTTTAAAATGCGGGAAAATTCGGTAGAATGGGACTCGCCTGTCGGTACGAGGTTCAACCGTTCCAGCCACCTTTAACAGGGGTAATTGAACCAAGGATCAATCTTATGCTCTACTCTATTCAACTTGTCTAAATCATATTCTAATTTCTAAATGCACATAGAATCAGGCATGTGCTATGAATTTTCAGAAAATGCACATTTTGAAAACATGATGTTTGCTTTGAATGATTGAAATATTTAGAATAGGTATCACATGGAAAATCGTGAATTGGGATTTGAAATGTACTTCTGAGGGAAATAAAAATCGATTTTGAGGAATCCTTGACATTTGGTGAAAATCGATTCTGAGATACTTGGTTTCTCTGAATTCAAACTTTGAAATTGAAATTCTAACTTAGAAAATTTGAATTTGGAACTTGGGAAATACTTGAAATATCCTTTGAAATTCAATGTCTTTGGGAAAATCGATTTTGCTATAAGACTTAGGAGATTTTGAGGAATTCAATTTCCTTGACTTGGATTTTGAATTGGAGTTGACAAATGCATGAAATGAATGAATATGGATTTGAGGAATTGAGAAATACTTTTTGTATTTTTGAGAAATGCAGTGCATTTTGAAGTTAGCCTAAGAGTGTAGGCTGAATGTGGCTAATGTGAAGATCATAAATCTAAGTATCATTCGTATTCTGACTATGGCCATAAATACGAATTCCACCAAGTTTATAAACTTCATAGAAGCTAGTGCATGTGCCATTCGTGTAGACCATGTGAATTTATAAAAATATGCATGAATCATCATCCACCACACATTAACATTATAAAAAAAATATAAGCTATATGCAATGCAACCTAAGCTAAGCAGGAAATCTAAATTCTTATTCCAAAGTTTAATTACAAATTACATCACTATTGAAATTTAAATACAGGAAAAATAAAGTCTTCAATGTACCTGCAAAACTAGAAAACTTGGTTAATGAAAATATGTTGGCTTTTCTAGATTTATCCAACAATATTAGGAAATTGTTGGATTTTGCTAGATATAAGCCTTTTCCTTGATTCCCTTAAATAAAAATGATAAAGTATGAAATAAAATTGAATAAATATGAAAGAGAAGATATGAAATTTCGAAATTGGGGTCAAAATAACCAAAATACCCCTCATAACAAGACTATGGCCTTGAAATTAGGGTTTTTAGAAAGATATTTTGATAAAATGCAAATTTTGAAATTTGAATGGAATAAACTCAAATCAAATATGCTATGACATGATTAAAAATATGAAATTAGGGTTAGGGATTTCGAAATTTAGGTCAAATGACCAAATTGCCCCCGATAGCAAGACTATGGCCTTGAAATTAGGGTTTTTAGAAATAGATTTTGGTAAAAACTTAGGTTTTATGCACTAAATGAAATCAAATGAGCACAAAATTAAACCTAAAGCATCCTAATATGATTATGAACATGATTAAACACTAAAAATATATGCTTATGCACGAAAATCCAATAATATCACAAAAGCTGTGATTTTAGCAGTGTTTTTGGATCTTTGAGGAACCCGGTTTTGCAATTTGCTTAATTCAGCCATCAAATGGATTCCAAAATCCATATAAATTGGTACCTGCACTTGTTATAACCCTAATGTCAAATTGGAATTATAAAAATAATTTTTTGACATCAAATTAATCCGAAAATTGCATTAAACCCTAAAAATATGATATTTTTGACCTAATTTACCAACCAGTCTCAGTCCAAGACCTGAACCAGGGGTCAAATCTCCATGGAAACTTATAAAATTTTACAGAGACTAACTAAGAAGAAAAACAGAGATTTCCCAATTTACAGATTAGAAAAATCATCTACGGTTAGGGAGAAAACCTTCCGGCAATCTGGGCTAAAATATATCACTCTTAACAGGGATTAAAACAGCTATTCCAGATTGAAAATACCAAAATAAATAGTAATACTAAACAAAAATCTCTGAAATTTTAGTGGTGAACAATAGACAAAAAAATAACAATACTCACTTTTTACAGATCTAGAATCGGATCTGTGGTTTGGGATTTATGACTAACACAAGTCTGATTAGAGTTTTGGTAAACCCTAACGAGTTTTAAATTTAAAAACAGATTCTCTAAAAGGGGAAAAATACTAAACAGTGATAAAAAAATCTGAAACTTTAACAGAACACAGATCTACTCAATGTTAATCCATAGCATTTTACAGATCTAAAATCGGATATAAGATAAGAGAAATATCATCACAGGAAGTTACCTTCTTGATTTTAACCACGATTTTAAAGCTTTAAAAACCCGATTTGATGTCTGATTTTTTTGACAAGGTTCCCGAGATCCAAAACCTCTATTTTTTCTAAAGTAACTCAATAGCTCATGCATGCATCACATATAAAAAAATCAGAAATAAATAATGAGAACTTCAACCCGAAATAACATTATCTTTACTGTTCTAAACCTAGAACACACAGAAATTTAAGAAACTTGACAAACCATGCATTAACTAATGTAAATAAATAAAATAAACCATAAAACAGTAAATAAAACTTATTTCTATGCTATAGAACGTAAAACAAACATGAATAAACCATGAAAATAAAATAAAAACATGGAATCCATGGCTGGAATTTGATTTCACCTTTAAAACATAGATTTAACCCATTAAAAGGGGTAAATCATATATTTTATTGGTTAATAATGTAAAGAATCATATTAAAATCAATTCTAATGTATTAAAATCTCTGTAAATCACCCAAAATAGGGTTAGATCACCTTCTTGGATCGTTCTTTCTGATTCTTGATGGTTCTTGAGGTTGAATCCATGATTTAATCCATGAAGGAGATGACACCAATGGCTAAAATTGATTTAAAACATGAAAAAGTATTAAATAAAACAAAAAAAATATTAAAATATTACCTTGGTGCTTGCAGCAATGGAGGAAGGCTGGAGAGGAGAGAGAAGCTCCAAGAATCCAATAGGAGAGAGATGATAAAATCGACCCCCCTTATGGCATCTATTTATAAAAAAAAATTAGGTTTAAAAATTAACAATTTTGAAAATTTTGGACTCTAAAGGGGGGGCGATTTTGGGTGGAGTTACCTATATGCCCTTGACCTAAATTATCCTAATTAACCCCTAGCTAAACCTAAGAATCCCCCAAATGTGGTGCCACTTGGCATTTTCTCACATTGGGTTTTTAAAACACCTTTAAAAACCTTTAAAAACACTAGTTTTAAAAACTAACTTTCAAAATGAGTTTTTCAAAATGGTTTTGACTCTTCTAAACCTCTAACACTAACCAAGACATCAACTAACCCTAGTCTAGCCCTGACTTACTCAAATATGGCGCCACCCCGAGTGGGCCCTACTTGAGTTTTTCAAAAAGTGATTTTAAAACTTGAAATTGAAGGAGTTTTCAAAAGGATTTTCAAAAGCAATTTTAAAATTAGAAATTTTGAAATGGCATAGGGTTCTAACTGAATTAGAATCCCTCTGGATATGGTGCCAACTGAGTGGGCCCTCATCGAGTTTTAGAAATTTTGAAATAAACACTGAAAATGACTTTGAAAAAGGGTTAAAATCGACATTTGAAATTCAAGATCTTTGAAAATAGGGTCTCAAGCGAACTGGAACTCCGGGTTAGAGTCCTGAACTCTTAGGACTCTGAGATTTTAGATTTTAAAAGCCAAATGAAAGAATTTTCCAAAAGATTTTATCAAGAAATGATGAAATAAGTCAGAAAACACAGTCAGGGTTAGACTCCTAACTCAACCGAACTCTAAAATAGAGTCCTGAACTAACTGGACTCTGTAAAATGACCTAAATTTCGAAAACAAACGGAAAAGATTGAAAATGGAAGTAAAACAGACTTCAAAACAGACTCCTGACCGGATCAGGACTTTGAGACAGAGTCCTGATCGGACTGAAACTTTCAAAATTTTGAGAAATTTGATGAATAGAGGAATTCAGAAGCGACACCACCTCAATGGGTCTCATCTGTAAATTGAAATCAATTAAAATTTGAATTTGAAATGAATCCAGATTGTTTCCTTGAGAAAACATTTCGAAATATAAAGTCCTGGGGTTGGAAAATGACAGAGTATTGAATAAAAACCCAGGTTTTGAAATTGATTTTGAAATAAAAGCTTTTAAAATTCAAATCTGGATTGAATGTTTTGAAAACAGGAGTGCTGGATCTCGAAAATGAGATGTAATGGCATGCAATGCTATGCAATGTGATGAAATGATATGCCGAATGCATGCAATGATATGCAATGACACATGAAATGGACAAACACTGGATGAGGGTGAAAATTTGGGGTGTTTACAGCAATCTGGCTTCAGCACAAGGCGATGCTCAACCAAATTGGGATCTAAGCCTGGCATATCTTTATAGGTCCAAGCAAAGACTTCTTGATGCTGTTTGAGAAAATAGACGAGCCTTTCCTTCTCATCTGAATTTAAGCTGGAACCAATTTTGAGGATTTTCGGATCATCTTCTGAACCGATGTTGACATCCTCTGTTGGATCTTGAACCAATGGCGATGGTTCATCCTGCTTCTGAATGCTGGCAAATTCTGAATCGCCGAATCAAATTCTACTAACTCTTCGATCTGTGCTGTTACCTTGCTGATTTTTGCCCCTGCCTTTGCCTTGCATATTCTGGCTGGTTTGGATTTATTTTGAAAAAAGGTTGGTATTGATAACGAGCTTTTTGAGCGATTTAGGAGTCATAATGACGGCAATCCTGAAAGTGCAAAGAAGGCTTTTGAGAAAAGGGTAAGATATTTAAAAATAGCCTTTTGCACAGAAACAGAGAATGACGATATAGACAAGGATATAAGCGAGGAATTTGTCTATACCAAAATAGGAATTTCATTGATCTGACACATTCTTGATATTTACATATGCTTTGATGAAAAAGAAGGAAACTGGGGTGGATCTTGTGCCCCTACAAGATGACATGGAAAAGAAAGAAAAAGAAAGCAAAAAACACTGGCATTGTCTTCATTGTGCTCCTTTGATGAAGGTGGTCTTCCTGCCGGACGATTGACCCATGAAACCCAAGCCTGTACCCTCGACATGTCGAGCGGGGACGATCGGCTCCAGAACGCCGTCCTCATTGCTGCCTAGGCCCATGAAGGGCTGATAACTGTGCTTGATCAGGAGATCAAATCCTCTCTTAGTTTTTGAGAACTGAGGGAATAGAGGGTGATCCTGAAAGGAAGTGCAGTAGAGGCGCCCACCTAGCTTGAAGAGGTGAGGCCTCTGCCACTGAGTTACTGCTGCCACATTTTCTGTCGGCTGGATTTCTTTTAACTTCAGCATGTCCAGGCTTTTACTTAGATTGATTTTATCGACTTCCCTGATGCTTGGGATGTCGGCAGTGAAAGAAGGACGGGGAATCATTGGCTGCGGGAGTCGCTCTTCCGGATCCTCTCCTAGAACCATAGTGATCATGCCTCCCTTCGACCACTTGATACATTGGTGCAAGGTTGATGGAACAACATTGGCGTTGTGGATCCAAGTGCGTCCAAGCAACAGATTGTACGTAGGTGGCACATTCACTACGTGGAAAAGGACAGTATGCACTGAATAATTGATGAAGATTTCAAGAAATATTTTCCCCTTGGCTTAAGCCCTTACCTGAATGGGAAGTTGGAAATACTCCTCTCTTCTCTGAAAGAGGAGGTGTTTGCAAAACAAAACTTTCGAAGAGAAATTAAGCTTTCGTAAAAACTCTCTATCTCTAGGCTTCTCTTATATAAAGGCGGCCGAAAAACAAAGTTGAGAAAGTAACTGTAAACACCCCAAATTTTCCACATCCATTCTCAAACAACCCTCCTCGAGCAGTGCCAACCCTGTCAGGTCAGTGTAGGAATCAAACCCCCAGTCAGTTTCAGAAAATCACCACTTTACCCATTTTTACTAAGAAATTTACCATTTTACCCCTAGGTCATCCCGGACCCTAGTCAGTTGGAGTCAACAAAGATCACTGGTCAGTTCAGAACATTTAGAATATCAGTTATCTCAAGCTCATCTGAGCTCACAATGAACAGACCATTTTCATTTCTGACAATTCCTGCCAAAATGGGATCATTTCTTCAGAAATGAGCTTATTTCTCACTCAAATCCAAACCAATTGTCTCCGAGTCAGTCATTCCCAGTCAGTCATGTTCCCCAGAGTCTAACTTGAGCTCACCAGGAGTTCAAGCGCTCCATTTTCAGTTCAAAACCATTTCCAAGTGTCTAGGAGCCCATTTTAGTCCATTTTAGCTTTTTCAGCTGAAATTGAGTTGAGTTCAGTCAATTGAGCTAGTGTTCAAGCTTTGATTTTAGTTCATATCAGTATTATTGACCTTTGTTCTAGCTCAAACCCAGCTCAGGTTCGTAATTCACTTCGCTTCAGTGATCATTCCGTACCATTTCTCTAAAAATGACAACTTTCCTTGAAAATTCAGTCGGAAAGGCCAGTTGAGTGAGTGTCTGGTGAGTTCATTTGAGTTCTGAAACTCTAAAATCCAGCTCAATCTAGCTCATCTCAGTTCAATCCAGCTCGAACCCCAATTTTCAGTGTCACTCTGACCCAGTAGAGTCCCAAAAACCATTTCTTGAGCTATTTTGCAAATTTTATCAATTTAAATGCTTTTTAAACTGGTACAAGTGTCAATCGGGGTCTGACATCCAAAATTCTTTATTCAGGGTTAGCATTTCGCATAGCATTTTATGTCATTTCTCATTATTTCATATCATTTCACAGCATTTCATAACATTTCATCACATTTCATTTCATTTTCGAAGTCCAAAACTCCAGTTTTATAAATTTCAATCCAGATCGAGTTTTTAAAAGCTTTTAGAAATTAACTTCAAAACCTCGGGTTTCCACAATTGACATTTTAACCCCCGGGAGTCTAAATTTGGAAATATTTTCTCAAGAAAAATAATCTGGATTTATTTCAAACTCAAATTTTTGAATTCTACACTAGATTTGCTTCGCAACGAGGTATTGAACTTCAAAATCCGAGCACGTTTCAAAAATTGCCAAAAATAGCTCGTTTCGTCTAGAAATAAATTTGGAAGTATTTTCTCGAGAAAAACAATCTGGATATCTTCCAAAATTAAATTTTTAATTTCTACATTGGATTTGCTTCGCAATGAGGTATTGAACTTCAAAATCCGAGCTCGTTTCAAAAACTGCAAAAAATAGCTCGTTTCGTCTGGAAACTTTCTGAAAAGACTATTTTACCCCTCTAATCGTCAAAATGAATTTCAAAATCAAAATTTGAACCCGCTCTGAGATGGCCCATCCATTTGCATTCTCTTGTTTTAATTTATAAGAAAAGAAAAAAAATTATCTTTTTCTTTATTTTTTGTTGTTTGTTTTATTTTATTTTATTTATTATTTTATTCTTCCTAAGGTGGGACCCACAAATTGGTCACCCAAACCTCCAGCCCCCTCTCCTTTCCTTCCTTTCTTTTTTCTTTTTCCCTTTCTCTTTCCCTTTCTTCTTCCTTTCTTTCCTTTTCTTTTTCTTCTTTCTTCCCTTTCTTTTCTTCTTCCCTTTCTTCCTTCCTTCCTTCTTTTTCCCCAGCCATTCACGTAAGGCTGCCCACCACGGTCATTGATTATTATGAGAAACTTAGGTTTTTAATTTTATTAAAGCCTAAGTTATCAAAAGGAAAGAGAGAAACCTACGGCTGCCCAAGAGATTCAACGCCTCCCTCTCTCTCTCTCTCTTTTGGCTGCAGCTATCCTTGGCTGCAACTCCCAGCCTTCTAGCAGCCCACCTTGCTGCACCTTCAGCTGCACCAAGGCAGTCACCACCTTCAGGTGCACCAAGGCAGCCACCACCTTGAACCACCATCTTCAACCTCCACCACCATCAAGTGCGGTCAGCCACGACACTACCTTTAATCCTTCACGCCCAACGGCTCCAACACCACCGCCTTCCATCGATGCCAAGGCCAGCAGCTGCACTCCTTTGTGTCAGCCACCTTCTTCACCTGCAACCCCCTCACTACTGCTGCCATCTTTTTCAAGGCAACTCCAACAACGTATCCAACACTCTCCACGGTTCCAGCTTTCACATTAGTCGGTGCATCATCAGCTCCTTCTCCTCCAAGCCAATAAAACTCCAAGCAGTCAGAACCTCCCTTCTTCAACCTTGCATCACATCCAACCGATCCAAGGCAAGGCTTCTTGTTTTACTTGATATTCTTTTTGTTGTTTGAAAATAAAAAAAAATAGAGTAAAACAAGAAGATGCATGTTTATTACATGCGTGGGCTAAGAGAACGATAGATCCATCCATTCGATGGATTGGATCTATCATTGTGAGAGCCAATATCAAGATGATTCATACTCCCCTGTATTTTCTTTTTATTTATTTACTTCAAGCATTCTTCTTATGTTTAATTAGTTTTTTTTTTAGTTTGTAGACTGATTTACTAGCTTCTTTAGTTTTTGCTTGAAAGTCTACCAGTTTTGATTTGCATAGGAAGTCTATTTATTATTTTATGTAAATTTGCTTTTTAATAAATCCTGATAAATTCATGCTAAATTTTATTATATGTTATTAATTTTCTGCCCAAAATTTGAGTTCATTCGGGTTTCTGAACCCCAGCAAATAAACCGAATCTCAGACTGGGTCTTCCCATTTTCAGAACTTCTAGTTTCAGCTTTAGCAGACTTTAACCTCCGACACCACCCTTGTGGGGGATCCGGATTGTATTGCAGAAATCACAGTGGATTCATGATTGAATCTACTAATGATCTGGAAATTTTTAGGTTTTTCCAAGCATTTTTGACCTCTATAAAAAAATCGGATTTTTCAGACCCCTGGGAAAATATCAATTTTCTTTCATCAGGGTATAGACAGAACCTAATGCACCGAGTCCATCCAATCTGTAACCTTTATGCAAAAACTTTCAACATAAAAGTTGTTCCTAACATAATTTACAGTCATTTCCCAAAATTTGGGAAGTTTTGGATCTGTTTCATTATTTTTCCTGGATTTTCCCTTTCTGTTTAACATATTCCAATGTCCAGAAATCTCAAAGACTTAGGTCTCTGATAACAGTATGGCCTTTTCCAAACCATAACCCGAATTCCAATGGTGTCAAACAATCAAATCTTCCTCTGTTTGTCAGGAACATTTTCCCACAATGTCAGCCTTTTTCCCATCTGTCTTTCATTTTTCCCATGTTTTCTACCGAAACCTGTCTCTTTCCCCTAAATCCTAGAGTCGCCGGATTCCGATCCGACTTGTCAGAGTGGCACAGCTCCGACCATAGGTCAAAACCAAAAAGTGTAAAAGGAAACAATTCTTGCCTTACTGTCCTCTATCACCCCATAAAATTTGGGAAATTTTTATGGAAATTTGATATCCTAAATCTCCTTTAGAATCAACATTTTAGGCAAAAATCACAAATGTTACGGTTTTTATTTGAATTTCCATATTTAAAAATACAAAAAAAATAGATTTTCGAGCTCCATTCTGTTTTTAGGGATTTTGTAGGTGTCCATGTCAAATTTGGCTTAATTCTAAGTTCATTTGCTCCATGTGTTAGCTTATCTTTAAGTTCAGAAGCGAAAATCAGGTTAAATTTGATATTTTATGATATTTTCGTCATTTTAAGGCTTTTATCATGTACATGAGCATATAGAATTTTATTAGGGTTAATTTCAATGTCATTTTCATTTAACATTTTTCATTTTTGCAAAATTTATTTCAGAAAACCCTGGTTTCATGGCCATAGTCTTGTTATCGGGGGTATTTTGGTCATTTTGACCTAAATTTTGAAATTTCAATTTCTAATTCTCCAAAATTTCATGCATATCATCATATTTTATCATATTATGTTTTATTTATTTCATTTGATTTTCAAAATTCCAAAATTTACAAAAAAAAATTTCAGAAAACTCTGATTTCGAGGTCATCATGGGTATTTTGGTCTTTTTGACCCCAATTTCGAATTTTCAAGTTTATTTTCGAAATTTATTCATTATTTATCATGTTTATATCAAAGGGGGTATGATTTTGGGTTTATATCTGAATAATATCTGATAATTTCCTATATTTTCGGATAAATTAAGAAAAACCTACATTTTTGTGCTAACCTTGTTTTCTAGTTTTGCAGGAACATTCAAGAAGAAGATTTAGCTTTTATTTCTTTTATTTCAGTTCAATGTAAAAATCAATGTAATATTTGGAATAAGAGTTACTTTTCTGCTTAGAATAGGGTTGCATTGCATATAGTTTAATTTATGCAAATTTCAATATGTGATGTATGATTCATGCACATTATTTCAAATTCACTATGGTTTACACGAATGGCACATGCACAAGCTCTTATGGAGTTTATAAACTCGGTGGGATTCGTATTTATGGCCATAGTCAGAATATGAAAAAAACCAAGATTTATGATCTTCATATTAGCCACATTCAGCCTACACTTTTAGGCTAACTTCAAAAATGCACTGCATTTCTCAAAGTTTTAAAAGGATTTCCCAATTCCTCAATGAAGTTCCCTTTTCAAATTCATATTATTCAAGTTGCATTGTTTTCAAATTCATTTTCCAATTTCAATTTCAAAAAATTCAGTTTTCTCAAGAATTTCCAAGTCCTTCTCAGGATCTGATTTTCTCAAAATCCTAAGTTTTCAAATGACATTACAAAGCATTTCCCAAGTTCAAATCAAGATTTTCCTATGCTTTAAAATTCTCAAATTTCAAAATCCCAAGTTTTCAGAAATCCATCTTCTCAGAATTCCCGTTTTCCTTAGAATTCATTTTCCTTTTCAGAAATCCCTTTTCCAATAAATTTCCTGATTTTCTCAGAATTTTCAAATCCATTTTCTCAGAAAAGCAATTCCAAATTTCAAAATCGATTTTCCAAAGTTCAAGTTTTCCTGAGGAATCACTTTCCAATGCAAATTTCTGATTTCCAATGAAATTCAATGATTTTCCTAGGAATTCAATTTTCAAGCACTTTCCCAATCCTTTTCCAAATGCATTTCAATTTTCCAAAGCAAACATCATATTTTCTCAAACTTGCATTTTTCAAAATTCTATAGCACAAGCCTGATTCTTTGTGCATTCTAGGAAAAATAGAGCATAATTTAGCTATTTGAGTCGAGTTAAAGCACATAATTGGTCCATGGTTCAATTACCCCTGGTAAAGGCGCCAGGAACGGTTGAACCTCGTACCGACAGGCGGATCCCATTCCACGAAATTTTCTCGCAAATTTTTAAAACGGAGGCGAGTAATTTTCAAAACCAATTTCAAAACTTTGGTCGAGTTTGACTCGCGAAATTCGTTTCTCTCTCGTAAGGGAGGGGAAAAATTTTGCGATGATAACAGGTTTGGCGACCGAGATGGGACATGTCTTCGCCTGATCAATTATGTGCTTTAACTTAGCTCAATTATCAAAATTATGTTCTATGGAATGTCAGCTTTAATTCTTGATTATCATGTGAACCTAGGAGCCTAGACTTGAACCCATCTGACATGGATTGCATGTAGACTAGGCATGGTTTGGTAGGACCATATTAAGGAGAATTATTCATGCTCACTTAGACTTAGGTCTGAAATACAACACTCCTCAATCTAGGGCTTGTATGAAAACAATGTTTCCTTCTTCAAAAATTTTTTTTTTTTCAAAATTCTATCTCTTTAGGATTTAGAGCCCTCTGTTTGCTTGCAAGTGATCATATTTCAAAAACCACCCCACCTATGTCTACCTGATTTTAACGTTGTTGGGCTCTCTTCCAGAACCATAGTTCGGGATAGAGCCTCACAACTGGGCCACTTATTTGGGCTAACGCCCCCCTGCCACGTACCAAGGGCCATAGTCCAAAGTATATCGGCAGACGCTCAAGGATGTTGGGAAAACACAAGCCTAGAACCGAAGATGAATTTTTATGCCACGTACATCGAGCCTCGGCTCGGGTATATTGGCATAACTGGATTGGACACAGTTGATCTGAGCCTAGAGTCAAGATTAGGGTCCTAAAGCTCTTTCAAAATCAATGCATTTAGAGTTGGCTTCTTAGGGATTGCTGTATGTGCATAATTGTTTGTAATTGAATGTATGCTATTCATTTTCGCCTTATTTTCTCATATTTTTCCCAATTTTTCCAAAATACCAAACAATTTTCCAAAATACCTCATTTTTTATCTTTTATGAAATATCTCCTTTTTCTCAAAAAACCTGGATGATTTTTCCCAAATTATCCACTTTTTCTTCAAAACTCCAGGTGATTTTTCATTCTTTCGTTCCTCTGGACTTCGAATTTTCAGCATTTCACTTTATCCTGCCTGCAATTTTCAAAATTCTTGTATTTTTCCAAAGTCTAATTTCAATCTTCCTATCTTTCACTTTAATGGCATCCAGTCAGCTTGATTCTGTTTTTCCTGAGGGTCACATCTCCTACGAGGTGAGACAAAGTCTTCCCGAGCATCGAGCTCTCAGCACCGGACCCTTCTTCCCCCGGTGGTACTACATTTGATTCAAAAACTTTTCTCGTAAGTTTTCAGACCACTTGAGCGATTGTGGGTTGGAACTGGCATCTGCAGTGGGGAAGTTGACAGTTAATGGCAATCTGATCCATGCACTGGCAGAGCGGTGGAATCCGCGCACTTGAATATTTTGGTTCCCATGGGGCGAGATGACCCTGTTGATGGACAAATTTTCAGAGATCATGGGACTGCCCGAGCTAGCTGGTCAACATGGAGATCCGTTAGAACAACAATTTCTAATCAATGTCAAGGGTCTGGACCCTAAAGATGATGTGGCTCGCATGACAGGACGTAAGTCGTGGCCACTGATTAAAGAAAACAGGAATGAATACGTGAGCCTGATTGAGATCTACCAGCAGTATGGAGAATTCGCAGAAGTCAGCTCGTTGTCCAGAACAGCTCGAGAGAGAATTCAGCATGCGATGGTTCTGTGTACTGTGGGACTTGCTTTCTTTCTAGATGGACAAAATTATGTAGATGTCAAAATAGTTCAGCTTCTGAAAAGATGGGGGAGTCGACAGACCAGCCGTCTCTCGATAGCTATGGTCGCGCTTGCTTTCCTATACAGAGGACTGATCCGCTTCACACTTGGAGAGTCCATCCTAGTCGAGGGATGTACCTATGCTCTTCAGTCTTGGTTCCTTCAGCATGTGCCGACCAGAGCTAGTTCGCTCAGATACAACGACAAGGAACTTCTTTCAGTTGCGCGGTACTGATTCATGATCGATTATTTGCAGGAAGAAGAAGTGGTATGGGACTATTTTGATCGAGAATTATTTCCTCCCAGATACACCTATGCATATGGCAAGAGATTCAAGTTGCTTGGTCCATTCTTCTGCGCTTATTATCATCCAGAACAGTGTGTTCGACAATTTTCTCAGAGACAGAAGCACATAGAGATGCGGCTGCTATCAGGAGTCGTGCCAGAGTTCGACCTTACATCAGCACAGTGGTCTGGAACATACCATTCTGCCAGATATGACTGAACTTCTTTCATCATTCTCACTCTTTTCTCCAGTCCTCGTGTCTCTGCTGATCATAAAGAGTGGTGGCAAATTGTCTGTCCGCCCCCTCTTTCTCAAGTCCACTATTGATGCAATCATATTTTTCCTTCAATAAAAAAAAAATCCTTCAATTTTCATTCTATCATGGTTTGACGACCTCGCCTAGGTGACAAGGCATATTTGCAGTTGTTTGTTCTCCTCACAAAGAATGACAACACAATTGTCGTGACTCCAGCGGTGACCCAATCTCTAGTAATGGGATGTTCTTTCAATTATCTACCAAATTCTCATCAAATATTTTTCCTATATTCATTTCTATCCTGAATCCTCATCATCAAAATTTAATCATTCATCTCATTCTGTAGAGAGCATCAGTATTCCCAAGTGGTTCAGATCAGATCAAGCAAGAAGACACCACTATATCAAGTGCACCAATGATTTTTAAAGCATCAAGTAAAAAGAGATGAATTCTCCAAGAATTGTTAGAAAACAGAGTTTGAATGATAGAGATTACATTAATCCTGCTGCATATCAGATATTCAAGAAAATGATGATTAGGATGATGTCTGAGCAAGCTGAAGACAGTCTTAGAAGGGCACCCATCAAGGAGAAGACATTTGTCTCCTTCTCTCAGAATACCACTAGAAAGAGCAGCGAGCAATTCAGCGCATGTCTGCCCGATATTTTATTCTCGTTGATGTCCTCTATCATCGTGGATTCAGTTCTTAATATTCCAGATGCTAAGACGAAGATGAAGCCAAAGAAGTCATGTGGGAGGTACACGAAGGCATTTGCGGTAGTCACGTCAGCTACCAAACTCTTATCAAGCAAATCATCCAGGCATGATATTATTGGAAGGCTATGCAGCAAGATTGCTACCATTTTGTAAAGAAGTGTGCTCTATGCCAGATACATGCACCTTTCGTTCATGCACCAACAACATATTTGCAATCTGTTATCTCTCCATGACCATTTTCTATGTAGGTCTTTGATGTTGTAGGCCCCATCACTCCTTCTGCTTCATATGGTCACAAGTATTTTCTTTCCGCAACAGAATATTTCACTAAATGGGTCGAAGTTGTCACTCTACGCACAGTAGAAGGCTGACATATGGTCTCATTCATCTATAAGAATATTTTGTGTTGCTTCAGCATACCACATGACATTGTGTCAGACAATGATAGTCATTTCAAGAATGAGAGAATGAGGACATTTGGCTCGAAGTTTAGAATTCAGCATCATTTCTCCGCTCCCTATTATCCTCAAGGGAATGGTCAGGCATATGCTGCCAATAAAATTCTGATTAGAATCCTGGAGCAAACTTTGGAAATAGGCCGTGACTGGCATAAGAAGATTCATGATGCGTTGTGAGCATACAGAACCACCATTTGAACTCCAACTAATGCTACTCCGTCAGAACTTGTTTACAGAACTGAAGTAGTACTGCCTCTACATGTTCAGAAACTTGTCTTGAAGTTCGCATCACTGTTGGAGTTATCGCTCGATCAATATCAGCAGCAACAACTGATACAACTTGATTTGCTCAATGAAAGAAGGCTCCGAGCAACAGAGCATGCTTAATCATATCAGCAGAGGGTAGCCAAACAATATACAAAATTTGTCATTGAAAGGAAATTCTGAGTCAATGATCTAGTGCTCAGATCAACGGCCTATTTCAAGCACTGCCCGGGTGGCAAATGGTCGCCGAATTGAGAAGGGCTTTATGTTGTCGATGAAGCATTACCCCGCAATTCATATCTGCTCATCAATGCTGATGGTGTAGAATTATCAGGCCCCAACAATGCTCAACATTTGAAAAATTCTATACTTAAATTCTCTATTCCATCCTTTGTAATTCCTTAATATATTTTCTTCAATAAGGGTCAAATTCTTCTTTCCCAGTTACACTGGGGCATTATTTTGAAAATTGTCTTCAAAATGTTCTGTATGCAGGCAGGATCACACAAATCTCTCATTTTGCATGCATGTGCACCCATTTACATCATTTGCATTCATTTGCATTTGCATGCATTCATTCGCATTCATATGCATCAATTTGCATTTGCATAAAACTTTCCCTTCAGGTTAAGGGATAAACCTGAGTTTCCCTTTCAGGTTAAGGGATAAACCTGAACTACCCATTCAGGATAAGGGATAAATCCTGAGGCCCTGACAGTTGTCCAAGTCGTCGTGAGGGTAAAGATTGAAAATCTTCTATCAAAATCAATTAGTAATTCTTCAAAATCCAGTGTTCGTGCTGGTAATTTTTCAAAAAAACAGTGTTCATGCTAGTAATTTTTAAAAAAAATTCAGTGCTCATGCTGTTAAATTTCCAAAAACCAGTGTTCGGGCTGGTAAATTTCCAAAACCCAGTGTTCGTGTTGGTAAAATTAAAAAAAAAAACAGTCTTCGAGCTGGTAAAATTTCAAAAACCCAGTATTCGTGTTGGTAAATTTCCAAAACCCAGTGTTCATGCTGGTAAATTTTCAAAAATCCAATGTTCGTGCTGGTAAGACTTTCAAAAATTCAGTGTTCGTGCTGGTAAGATTTTCAAAATCCAGTGTTCGTGCTGGTAAAATTTTCTAAATCCAGTGTTTGTGCTGGTAAATCTTCAAAATTCAGTGTTCGTGCTGGTAATTCTTCCAAAATCAGTATTCGTACTGATCCATTTTCAAAATCCAGTACTTATACTGGTTTATTTCCAAAATCCGGTATTCACACTGGTACATCTTTCAAAATCCAATTGTTATTGGTCGGACTTTCAAAATCCAATTTCTATTGGTCAAACTTTCTAAATCTGGTTTTACTGGTTAATGTTTTCAAACCTAATCCATGCTGGTCTAGTCTTCTTGCGGGATTCGAGTTCCAACTCGAATTTCCTTTCCGTCTAATTGGTCTAGTTTTCCTTTGGGATTCGAGTTCCGACTCGAATTTTCTTTCCTTCTAATTAATCTAGTTTTCCTTCGGGATTCGAGTTCCGACTCGAATTTCCTTTCCTTCTAACCGATCAAGTTTTCCTTCAGGATTCGAGTTCCGACTCGAATTTTCTTTCCTTCCAATGGATCTAGTTTTCCTTCGAAAATTCGAGTTTCGACCTGAATTTTCTTTTCCTTCTGAATTGGTCTAGAAAATTAGAGTTCTGACTCGAATTTTCTTCCAAATCCAATTCAAATGTCTAGAATTGGTCTAGAAAATTAAAGTTCCGACTCGAATTTTCTTTCAAAACCCAATTCATTTAGTTTTTCCTTGAAGATTTGAATTCCGATTCGAATCTTTCCTCAAAACCCAGTTTAGCACCTGGTCCATTCAAAGCTCACAAGTTGAATCATTTCTTCTTAAACTATGGTCCTTAGGTTAAATCCCTATGGAATTGATAGTTCGTAGGTTGAACTTCTGCTGAACCGATATGATCCCTAGGTTAAATTCCTATGGAATTGATAGTTCTTAGGCTGAATCCCTATTGAACCCATGTCGTTCCCAGTGAAACAATGTCGTTCTCAATAGAACCAATGCCATTCTTAGGCTGAATTCCTAGTGAACCCATAATTGTTCCCAGTAGACCAATTTCCAATTTCGACCTCCGGGTTAACCAATTTCCAAATTTCCAATTTCGACCTCTAGGTCAACCAATTTCCAATCCCAATTTTGACCTTCGGGTCAATCAAATTCTAGTTTCGGCCCTCGGGCCATCCAATTACCAATATCGGTCCTTGGGCCATCCAATCACCAATGTCGGCCCTCAGGCCATCCAATTACCAATTCGGCCTTCGAGCTACTCAATTTCCAATTTCGACCTTTGGGTCAATCAATTACAATTTCGACCTTCGGGTCAATCAATTTCCAAATTTCCAATTTCGACCTTTGGGTCAATCAATTCCAATTTCGACCTTCGGGTCAATCAATTTCCAATTTTCAAAATTCCAATTTCCAATTTCGACCTTTGGGTCAATCAATTTCCAATTTCCAAATTCCAAATTTCCAAATTTCTAATTTCTAATTTCCAATTTCAAATATCAAATTTCCAATTTCAAAATTTCAAATTTCCAATTTCCACCCTTTTGGTCATCCAATATCAATTTCAGTCATTTCCTCTTGCGAGAGACCCTTTTTACAGGGAGAGTTCAAGGGAGCTCGTTCTTTTCGCATGCTATCCTTTGTTCACCTAGCCCCTTTTCAGGGAGAGTTTGAAGGGACTCTTATCTATGTGAACCGTTTGCAAAACAAAATTCCAATTTCATACAAGGAACCCTTAGTTCAGGGAGAGCTTCGACGGAAGTTCGCTTTCCTTGTGACCATAATTTTGTACTAGGCCATTTCATCGTGAAGGACCCTCTTTTCAAGGAGAGTGTGATGGACTCGCTCCTTCATGACCAATTCACCGACCTCACCATTACCGGCCCCCTTTCTTTAAGAGAAGCCTAATGTTAGAAAGTTTTGACGAAAGCTTAATTTCTCTTCGAAAGTTTGTTTTACAAACACCTCCTCTTCAGGGAAGAGAGGAGTAATTTCTATTTCCCATTTCTGAATCTTCTCCTTTGAGGAAAGGAGAAGAAAAATTCTGTCATGGATGCATTGTGTTGTGCTTCAAATACTCGCTTCCACAAAGGATTTCAAGAAAATCTTGCCAATTTGTCATTAAATATTTGTTGATTTCAAAAATTTTATTGCACAAAACATTACCTCAGAATACCTTCAGTATTATTTTCGAAAGGTCAAAGCTTTCATGAAAAAGGATTCAAAATTCAAATTCTTTCTATTGGCCAACCAAAAGGATGAAGAATAAATCCTCGATATGGCCAGCAAAAGGAAATTCAATGTTGTTGCAAAGCCATAAGTGATCGGTATTGATCGCAGTCAATGGCACATTTTTAAAGATCATTCTTGGAAAATAAAGCAGTCGAAATATCCTGGGTGATACAGAAAAATCCATTAAATCCCTATATCTCCTCAATCACCTAAGGTGCAATTAAATATCTGCAAAAGGGATTTCTCAATTGTCGTCAAGATGAAGGCGAATTAGGCAAGTAGACCCCCGGGGCCAAAGAAGATTTGAATCATCTCCAAGATGACGGTGTTTGTGACGAATCCTTCCAAGGAAAGTTCAGAGCATCGTCAAGATGAAGGCGACTGCGATGAGCCTCCCGACAAACCTTAAAAGATATTTAATTTCCGCTATCATCAAGAGATTTCCAACCAATGAGCCAATAACCGTCGATATAATCCCTGAGAGAAAAAGAAGGATCGGAACATCTCCAAGATGAAGGAGTTTGTGACGTACCCTTCCAAAAAAAAAAGAGAGAAAAGTCAAGACATCTCCAAAATGAAGGATGATGTAATAAAATCCCCAAAAGCCTAAGAGAGCTCTAATTCTGCCAAAAAAGAAAAAAAAAGTGGGCAGAAAGATCATCATGAGAAAAGAATCCCAGGATATCAGACTGCCGAATCTGTCAAGAATCTTCTTTAAAATTTGTGAAATTCTATTATCAATATTTTTTCACCAATTGCTTTCACAATATCAAGAATACTCTCTTTTCTATTCATATCAAGGAAATTGATAGCCTCCTTGAAAGAAAGTCAATTGCAAGAAATTTGAATTTGAATCTTGATTCTACGAACTTAGGCCCAGTCGAAAGTAATACTTCAGGTAGAAAAGAGGGAATATTTTCAAAACAATGTACATCATTTTAAATTATTTTGAATCAACAATAATTTTCAACATTTTGACAATATTTTCTAGCTATTCTGGCGTGAAGCGAGAGCTTGAGGTTCATCTTTAGCGCATCCTGACATCAGTTGTTATCCCTTTTAAGGACTTGATAACGGGAGTTTTCAAGATTTCTTTCCTTCTGTTGGTATAATCTGAGCGCATGGGGTCTCAGATTTTCACACTTCCCTGTGTCCCCACTGTCCCACCATAGACAGTCCAATTTCAGCTTGAGGTTAAGCCACCAATCATTTTCTCGCAAAAGGTCACCAATTTCAAAAGTTATTTAGTCTCAGCAATGAGGCGCCCAAAATCAAACCCTTTTTCAAGCTTTAGGGACCTCAATTTCATCCTTTTGCAAAACCCCTATCGGATTCATTGTGCGGAAATCCGAAGGTTCCATCATGGTTTCTTCCTTCGAGGATTCCATTCATTTTCCGCCCAATCAGGATAAGGGTACAAATCTCAGCCTTCTTTGATGAGGTATTTCATTTTCTGCCCAATCAGGATAAGGGTACAAACCTGAGCCTCCTTTGATGAGGTATTTCATTTTCTGCCCAATCAGGATAAGGGTACAAACCTGAGCCTCCTTTGATGAGGTATTTTATTTTTCGCCCAATCAGGATAAGGGAACAAACCTGAGCCTCCTTTGATGAGGTATTTCATTTTTCGCCCAATCAGGATAAGGGTACAAACCTGAGCCTCCTTTGATGAGGTATTTCATTTTCCTCCCAATCAGGATAAGGGTACAAACCTGAGCCTCATTTGATGAGGTATTTCATTTTCCTCCCAATCAGGATAAGGGTACAAACCTGAGCCTCATTTTGATGAGGTATTTCATTTCCTGTCAGGTTAAGGGTTAAACCTGAGCTTCGTTTCTACACGAGGAATTTTCTGTCCCATCCAGGTTAAGGGCAAAACCTGAATCTCACTTCTTTTGAGGTAAAATTTTTCTTCTTTATTCTTCATTTCATATCTACCATTTTCATCAGGGCTAATATTTTCATATCCAGTCAGATCCTTCTAACTGGGGCATTTTTATAGCCCAAATTTGGTGTGTTTTCTTTGCCACTAAGCTCGTCTTCAAGCCGGCTTAGTAGCAAAGAGGGGCATCTGTAAACACCCCAAATTTTCTACATCCATTCTCAAACAACCCTCCTCGGGCAGTGCCAACCCTGTCAGGTCAGTGTAGGAGTCAAACCCCCAGTCAGTTTCAGAAAATCACCACTTTACCCATTTTTACTAAGAAATTTACTATTTTACCCCTAGGTCATCCCGGACCCCAGTCAGTTGGAGTCAACAAAGCTCACTGGTCAGTTCAGAACATTTAGAATATTAGTTATCTCAAGCTCATCTGAGCTCACAATGAACATACCATTTTCATTTCTGACAATTCCTGGCAAAATGGGATCATTTCTTCAGAAATGAGCTCATTTCTCACTCAAATCCAAACCAATTGTCTCCGAGTCAGTCATTCCCAGTCAATCATGTTCCCCAAAGTCTAACTTGAGCTCACCAGGAGTTCAAGCGCTCTATTTTCAGTTCAAAACCATTTCCAAGTGTCTAGGAGCCCATCTTAGTCCATTTTAGCTTTTTCAGCTGAAATTGAGTTGAGTTCAGTCAATTGAGCAAGTGTTCAAGCTTTGATTTTAGTTCATATCAGTATTACTGACCTTTGTTCTAGCTCAAACCCAGCTCAGGTTCGTAATTCACTTCGCTCCAGTGATCATTCCGTACAATTTCTCTAAAAATGACAACTTTCCTTGAAAATTCAGTCGGAAAGGTCAGTTGAGTGAGTGTCTGGTGAGTTCATTTGAGTTCTGAAACTCTAAAATCCAGCTCAATCTAGCTCATCTCAGTTCAATCCAGCTCGAACCCCAATTTTCAGTGTCACTCTGACCCAGTAGAGTCCCGAAAACCATTTCTTGAGCTATTTTGCAAATTTTATCAATTTTAATGCTTTTTAAACTGGTACAAGTGTCAATCAGGGTCTGACATCCAAATTTCTTTATTCAAGGTTAGCATTTCGCACAGTATTTCATGTCATTTCTCATCATTTCATATCATTTCACAGCATTTCATAACATTTCATCATATTTCATTTCATTTTCGAAGTCCAGAACTCCAGTTTTATAAATTTCAATCCAGATCGAGTTTTTAAAAGCTTTCAGAAATTAACTTCAAAACCTCGGGTTTCCAAAATTGATATTTTAACCCCCGGGAGTCTAAATTTGGAAATATTTTCTCAAGAAAAATAATCTGGATTTATTTCAAACTCAAATTTTTGAATTCTACACTGGATTTGCTTCGCAACGAGGTATTGAACTTCAAAATCCGAGCTCGTTTCAAAAATTGCCAACAATAGCTCGTTTCGTCTGGAAATAAATTTGGAAGTATTTTCTCGAGAAAAACAATATGGATTTCTTCCAAAATTAAATTTTTAATTTCTACATTGGATTTGCTTCGCAATGAGGTATTGAACTTCAAAATCTCAGCTCGTTTCAAAAACTGCCAAAAATAGCTCATTTCGTCTGGAAACTTTCTGAAAAGACTATTTTACCCCTCTAATCGTCAAAATGAATTTCAAAATCAAAATGTGAACCCGCTTTGAGATGGCCCATCCATTTGCATTCTCTTGTTTTAATTTATAAGAAAAGAAAAAAAATTATCTTTTTCTTTATTTTTTGTTGTTTGTTTTATTTTATTTTATTTATTTTATTTATTATTTTATTCTTCCTAAGGTGGGACCCACAAATTGGTCACCCAAACCTCCAGCCCCCTCTCCTTTCCTTCCTTTCTTTTTCCTTTTTCCCTTTCTCTTTCCCTTTCTTCTTCCTTTCTTTCCTTTTCTTTTTCTTCTTTCTTCCCTTTCTTTTCTTCTTCCATTTCTTCCTTCCTTTCTTCTTTTTCCCAGCCATTCATGTAAGGCTGCCCACCAAGGTCATTGATTATTATGAGAAACTTAGGTTTTTAATTTTATTAAAGCCTAAGTTATCAAAAGGAAAGAGAGAAACCTACGGCTGCCCAAGAGATTCAACGCCTCCCTCTCTCTCTCTCTCTCTCTTTTGGATGCAGCTATCCTTGGCTGCAACTCCCAGCCTTCTAGCAGCCCACCTTGCTGCACCTTCAGCTGCACCAAGGCAGCCACCACCTTCAGCTGCACCAAGGCAGCCACCACCTTGAACCACCATCTTCAACCTCCACCACCATCAAGTGCGTTAAGCCACAACACTACCTTTAATCCTTCACGCCCAACGGCTCCAACACCACCGCCTTCCATCGATGCCAAGGCCAGCAGCTGCACTCCTTTGTGGCAGCCACCTTCTTCACCTGCAACCCCCTCACTGCTGCTGCCATCTTTTTCAAGGCAACTCCAACAACATATCCAACACTCTCCATGGTTCCAGCTTTCACATTAGCCGGTGCATCATCAGCTCCTTCTCCTGCAAGCCAATAAAACTCCAAGCAGTCCGAACCTCCCTTCTTCAACCTTGCATCACATCCAACCGATCCAAGGCAAGGCTTCTTGTTTTACTTGATATTCTTTTTGTTGTTTGAAAAAAAAAAAAAAATAGAGTAAAACAAGAAGATGCATGATTATTACATGCGTGGGCTAAGAGAACGATAGATCCATCCATTCGATGGATTGGATCTATCATTGTGAGAGCCAATATCAAGATGATTCATACTCCCCTGTATTTTCTTTTTATTTATTTACTTCAAGCATTCTTCTTATGTTTAATTAGTTTTTTTATTTTTAGTTTGTAGACTGATTTACTAGCTTCTTTAGTTTTTGCTTGAAAGTCTACCAGTTTTGATTTGCATAGGAAGTCTATTTATTATTTTATGTAAATTTGCTTTTTAATAAATCCTGATAAATTCATGCTAAGTTTTATTATATGTTATTAATGTTCTGCCCAAAATTTGAGTTCATTCGAGTTTCTGAACCCCAGCAAATAAACCAAATCTCAGACTGGGATTTCCCATTTTCAGAACTTCTAGTTTCAGCTTTAGCAGACTTTAACCTCCGGCACCACCCTTGTGGGGGATCTGGATTGTCCAGCAAAAATCACAGTGGATTCATGATTGAATCTACCAATGATCTGGAAATTTTTAGGTTTTACCAAGCAGTTTTGACCTCTGTAAAAAAATCAGATTTCTCAGACCCCTAGGAAAATATCAATTTTCTTTCATCAGTGTATAGACAGAACCTAATGCACCGAGTCCATCCAATCTGTAACCTTTCTGCAACAACTTTCAACATGAAAGTTGTTCTTCACATAATTTTCTGTTTTTTCCCAAAATTGGGGAATTTTTGGATCTGTTTCATTATTTTTCCCGAATTTGCTTCTTTTGTCTAACAGATTCCAATGTCCAGAAATCTCAGAGATTTAGGTCTCTGATAACAGTATGGCCTTTTCCAAACCATAACCCGAATCCCAATGGTGTCAAACAATCAAATCTTTCTCTGTTTGTCAGAAACATTTTCCCACAATTTCATATTTTTTTCCATCTGTCTTCCATTTTTCCCATGTTTTCTACCAAAACCTGTCTGTTTCCCCTAAATCCTAGAGTCGCCGGATTCCGATCCGACTTGCGAGAGTGGCACAGCTCCGACCATAGGTCAAAATCAGAAAGTGTAAAAGGCAAAAATCCTTGCCTTAATGTCCTCTGTCACTCCATAAAATTTGGGAAATTTTTATGGAAATTTGATATCCTAAATGTCCTTTAGAATCAACATTTTAGGCAAAAATCACAAAATTTAGGGTTTTTATTTGAATTTCCATATTTAAAAGTATAAAAGAAATAGTTTTTCATGCTCCATTATGTTTATAGGGATATTTTAGGTGTCCATGCCAAATTTGGCTTAATTCTAAGTTCATTTGCTCCATGTGTTAGCTTATCTTTAAGTTCAGAAGCGAAAATCAGGTTAAATTTGATATTTTATGATATTTTCGTCATTTTAAGGTTTTTATCATGTACATGAGCATATAGAATTATATTAGGGTTAATTTCAATATCATTTGCATTTCACATTTTTCATTTTTGCAAAAATTATTTCAGAAAACCCTAGTTTCAAGGCCATAGTCTTGTTATCGGGGGTATTTTGGTCATTTTGACCTAAATTTCGAAATTTCAATTTCTGATTCTCCAAAATTTCATGCATATCATCATATTTTATCATATTATGTTTGATTTATTTCATTTGATTTTCAAAATTCCAAAATTTACAAAAAATTCTTTCAGAAAACTCTGATTTCAAGGTCATCATGGGTATTTTGGTTATTTTGACCCCAATTTCGAATTTTCAAGTTTATTTTCAAAATTTATTCACTATTTATCATGTTTATATCAAAGGGGGTATGATTTTGGGTTTATATTTGAATAATATCCGATAATTTCCTATATTTTCGGATAAATTCAGAAAAACCTACATTTTTGTGCTAACCTTGTTTTCTAGTTTTGCAGGAACATTCAAGAAGAAGATTTAACTTTTATTTCTTTTATTTCAATTTAATGTAAAAATCAATGTAATATTTGGAATAAGAGTTACTTTTCTGCTTAGAATAGGGTTGCATTGCATATAGTTTAATTTATGCAAATTTCAATATGTGATGTATGATTCGTGCACATTATTTCAAATTCACTATGGTTTACACGAATGGCACATGCACAAGCTCTTATGAAGTTTATAAACTCGGTGGGATTCATATTTATGGCCATAGTCAGAATACGAAGAAAACCAAGATTTATGATCTTCATATTAGCCACATTCAGCCTACACTTTTAGGCTAACTTCAAAAATGCACTGCATTTCTCAAAGTTTTAAAAGGATTTCCCAATTCCTCAATGAAGTTCCCTTTTCAAATTCATATTCAGTCATTCATATTATTCAAGTTGCATTGTTTTTAAATTCATTTTCCAATTTCAATTTCAAAAAATTCAGTTTTCTCAAGAATTTCCATGTCCTTCTCAGGATCTGATTTTCTCAAAATCCTAAGTTTTCAAATGACATTTCAAAGCATTTCCCAAGTTCAAATCAAGATTTTCCTAAGCTTTAAAATTCTCAAATTTCAAAATCCCAAGTTTTCAGAAATCCATCTTCTCAGAATTTCCGTTTTCTTGAGAATTCATTTTCCTTTTCAGAAATCCCTTTTCCAATAAATTTCCTGATTTTCTCAGAATTTTCAAATCCATTTTCTCAGAAAAGCAATTCCAAATTTCAAAATCGATTTTCCAAAGTTCAAGTTTTCCTGAGGAATCACTTTCCAATGCAAATTTCTGATTTCCAATGAAATTCAATGATTTTCCCAGGAATTCAATTTTCAAGCACTTTTCCAATCCTTTTCCAAATGCATTTCAATTTTCCAAAGCAAACATCATATTTTCTCAAACTTGCATTTTTCAAAATTCCATAGCACAAGCCTGATTCTTTGTGCATTCTAGGGAAAATAGAGCATAATTTAGCTATTTGAGTCGAGTTAAAGCACATAATTGGTCCTTGGTTCAATTACCCCTGGTAAATGTGCCAGAAACGGTTGAACCTTCTACCGACAGGCGGATCCCATTCCACGGAATTTTCTCGCAAATTTTTAAAACGGAGGCGAGTAATTTTCAAAACCAATTTCAAACCTTTGTTCGAGTTTGACTCGCGAAATTCGTTTCTCTCTCGCAAGGGATTTTGCGATGAGAACAGTATCGCAGAGGAATGAGTCCATCATACTCTCCCTAGAAGAGGGTCCTCTGCGAAGGGGTTGGCCAAAGATGAGAAAAATGGGGGCCACAAAGAGAAACGAGCTTCCGTCGAAGCTCTCCCTAAAGGGTTCTTTTTGTGTAAAGTTGGTTGTTGTTTTGCAAACTGTTCGCGAAGAAAACAAGTCCCTTCAAACTCTCCTTGGAAAAGGGTTCTTGCGAACAAAAGATGGTTGCATGAGAAAGGAACGAGCTCCCTTGAACTCTCCCAGAAGAGGGTCCTTCGCAAAAGAAAAGATTTGAATTTTTTGACAAAAATGGTAACCCGAAGGTTGAAATTGAGAATTTAGAGCTTGAGTTTTGATGATTGGTTAGTGCAAAGATTGAACCTGTAGGGCTAACTGATCAGTCATCCAAACAACTAGCACGAGCGCTAGATGTACCAACACAAGCACTGGATTTCGAAAAGTGCCCCAGTGCGAGTGTTGGGTTTTCAAAAATGCACACCAGTACGAGCACTGGGTTTTCGAAATGCACACCAGCACCAGCACTGGGTTTGTAAGACCCGCGAATTTTTGAGTGCTTTATTGTGTGAATTGAGTTGGAATGTATGTTTGTGCGTACTTGTGAAGTAGCACGTGATTTGATGAAATTTGACTATGCTTTGTATTTTTGCCTTGTATTCGTGACCTGAAAATCGCGTAAATATATTGTGAAAGTAAGAAGTGTCTAATTCTGGACGAATTAGCTTCCAAGAATTTAAGGGTTGAATTATATTATATTTTTATGGGTTGTCCCCAAATTTGGGACTTACACGACGTAAAAACTTCGTCAGTGCATGCGAATTACGAGTTTTGACCCAAGTTTCAACCCGAATCATAATACGCTTAATTCTTGCAATCGGATGAGAATTTCCTTATAAGACTTCATGAATTTCGTAGTAATTGAGGTTATAAACAGAACTGAAAGATTTAATTGGATTTATTCAGTGTTTTAAGGCATTAAATAAGTATTGTTTTGACACTTATTAATTGGCAATTTTTGGATCTTGGATCCGGGTCACCTAGAAGACCCAAACCCTTTGTGCGCCCTTCTAAGAGGATGAGTTTAGACTTGGTTGACCAGTTGGTCAAGGGTTTGACCAGTTGGATGGCATACTTGTAAGATTTTGCATGGCTTTTGAAAAATAGGCCACGATTGGCCCTTTTCTTCTTTTGAAGCTCATGATGAGCCTTGAAGCTCATCATGAAAAACATTTTCTTAATAAGGGGACCATGGGGTTGGCACCCCATGGCATTTTTGTAATTGTTTCAAAACAATTCAAATGCTAAAATCTGATTGGGTGAGCTTGGGTGGCTCTTTCGTAAAACTTTCAAACATTAAAGGTACTTTGCAATGGCATTTTTGAAAGATTTCTGAAATATTTTAAAAGCTCAACATGCATTGGGCGTGGATACCCATGGGTGGGGCGTGGAACACTCCAGCCCTCCATCTTATGAGTTTTAATCCTAGCCGTTCCTTTTTGTAAACCCTATGTACTTAAGGTTTCAAGAGAGAGAAAGAGAGGACCTCTTGGGCGATTTTCTTGGAGGAACCTCTCTCTCTTCCCCTTCTTCCTCTTCTTCTCCAAAACCGAGTGAGAGTGAGTTTGTGGGTGTGGGGTGGTTCCAGCCGTGAGCACCTCCTTCATCTCTTTAGTTGATTCAAAGCCGCGAAGGTGAGACACCTCCTTTTCCCTATGCTTAGTGTGCACTTCGGATAAGTAAATGTACCTTGTTTCATGCATTTTCGTAAGTTGCCAATACATGTTTTCCTTCGGAATTGTGGATGTTGAATGGATTAGATTGCATGCATAATGAATGTCCGGTTAAGTATGTTGTCAAGCTTCTTTCTCATGCAATATTGGCATTGTAGCTCAAGGCCATACGGTTTTTTCACGTTGGCATGTTTATTAGTACTTCTTAAATCCCATTTTAGCATTTGAAAAGTGTGACTTGCAAGATAACGATTTAACTTTTCATTTTCCTCAAAAGCTTCAAGTATCATTTTTTTTATGATTTGCTTTATAACAGCAAGACTTCTTAAAGTCTGGTTCAGTTGGCAAGGTGGTACGCCTTGGCATAAGCCTAGCTACCTACCCGTTCGGGTTGACCTCCTTTGGAGGTGCTGGCTTAAGCTCAAGCAGTTCGAGCCATGGGGAAATCGCTTCCTATCTTAACTTTTTGCCTCTTTCCTCTCGTCTTCGTCCTACTTGAGCAAAACCCCTTGCCAGCGCCCATTGCGGGTGGCTGGGGTTTTCGTTGGGGACTGACATGGTCTGGACCGAATCGGTCTAGACCTGTCAAAGGCCATGGCCGGTCATAGCCGGATTGGGCATTTAGCCCTTTTTGCTTTTTGGAGTTGCGTTTCGGCCTTGGCTGTAGCTGCAGCTGGGTGCAGGCGGTAGGCCTGCAGCCCCACCTCCCTTTTTCGGTACTAGTTGTAGCCAGCTGGGTCTGGACCAATCGGTCCAGACCATGCTCAGATCTGAGTGTGACTCCTTTTGGGTCTGGACCAATTAGTTCAGACCTGGACCAATTTCTGTGTAGCTGAGCCCATCCGGTCTGGATGTCCTGTCCAGGCCTGGGCTGCCTTGCGTTGTTGCTGAACCATGTCGGGGTCATGTTCTGGACCAGCCCCTACACAGACCCAACACTCGGCCACTGCATTTTTGTGACAACATAGCTGTCCCTGTTGCAGCCTTGCCATTATATCCAAGTCGGGCCTGCAATGTACGGGTTTGGTGTCCCATGGCACCAAGTGATAGCTTGGGGCGGATACGTTTTTGACAACACCAGCCGCAGCTGGACTTCTTTTTGCCTCACCTTTACTTGTTTAGCACGCATCCGGGCTGCAGCCCAAAGGGCTGCAAGTGTGTTTGGAGTGGGATCCAATATCCCAACAAGTGCACTAAGTGTTTTGACTTATGCGATGTAAGTGTGAGGATCAATGTAATGCATCATGATTCGACTTAGCGTAGTTGGTACACAATTTTTAAGTACATAGATGACACGCGTGATGAATGTGATCACTAACTCATGTTAACAAACCTCGTATGTTTGTCAACTAAGGAACGTGGGCATAATCGTGTTTGCTATGTCTTGAGATGCACTATGGATATTGCAGTAGTGCGAGACATATGCAATTTAGCCTATGGATATTGCAGTAGTGCGAGACTTACGCAACCTTGGAACTCCGTGGCGAGTGGTTAGCGAGATGAGCTCGCTTATGGTTGCAACGTACGGGTTAGGAACCTTGGCACTGCTTGTGAGTTAAGCCTTTCATGCCAAATGCTTCTAACTGTCCCATCACAGCATCATAACTTACGATGTTGGAATCATCATAGGATAGTTCTTTCACCTTTGACACGATGCACAAGACTGTACACTTGTACTTTATGTTCTGTGATGCATAATAGTCACTTATGCTTTGACTACTTGCATTGATGTATGCTAGTTACAGTCTTTCATATTGATACACTTGTACTTTATGTTCTGTGATGCATAATAGTCACTTATGCTTTGACTACTTGCAATGATGTATGCTAGTTACAGTCTTTCATATTGATACACTTGTACTTTATGTTCTGTGATGCATACCTTGTTACAAATGTTGATCCATTGCTAAATCATGTGTCTTGGTGCATGCTATAGGAATTGTTGATAATGCTCCATGTGTAGATATCACTGTTCTATACTTGTCTATGCTGCAACTGCTCAAATACTGTATATTGGCATGCTACGTTTACCATGTATAGCTTGTTCTTGATTTCCACACCCTTTGGCATATCTTGTTGGTTTGTCTCACCAGCTCGAAAGAGTACTGACCCCATTTTATGGGGATACAGGTTTACTTCGACGTGCGGTGGAGCTCGATGTGCTGCAGCAGACTTCGAACCCACACTTCTGAACCTCGCTTGTTGGATCCTGGCAGTGTTTTGTATAAGGGATTGGATGTACAATTTTGTAAAGATGTATTTAATAAAGGTTGTTTCATTTAAATGCTGTTTCACACCTGTAGTGACCGCCCAGGGCTTCCCGCTTGATGGTCTCCCCTTTTGGTTTCTTCCGCGCTTGCGCTTTGGTTTTAAAAAAAAAAAAAGTTTCCTCAAAAGTCGGGAAATCTGGGTTTGGGTCGCTACAGAATTGGTATCAGAGCAGTGTTTTTAAAAGGAGTTAAGAAGTGTGGTTCAAGTCTCTGCACGCATCAGCCATCGCACTGTGAGTATTTCTAACCCAGTTTCTGTTGTTTAGTAGCTGCTCTGCTTGATTTGATGAATTGTGTGCTTTCGGGTGTCTCCCGATGTGAGGTCCCATTTCGTGCTTAAGCCTCGTGTAACAGGCTTGAGACATCGTTTATCGGAACCTAAGTGTTCGTTTGTGCTGGTGGATATAGTTTCCAAGCTGTATCGAGTCGACTCCGGTGAGAGTAGGAGTTTTCGACTGAGATTTAGGGAGCTACTTGAGTAGTTCACCCTTCCCGTTCCACGTTGTGTTAGTGGAAACGATTGAGATGTCATAGCAATTATCGAGCTTTAGCCTTATCGTGTTATAGATGAGATGGCTTCGATGAGAACCATCGTGTGAGGTTCAGGTGTGGATGTTTTCCCTCTTTTTCAACCTCGTTGGAACTGTGGTAGTCCTGTCCTTGACGAAGGGTATCTCATTTGATGTGAACTTTTTTAGACAGAGAGGTAGAAGCCTCATCGGTGCCAGTGAGCCCTTACTTATCTCGTAGGCGGATACTTGACACTGTCTTTTTTCCCAGTCATTCTTGGTGATGAGAACGTATCTGTTGTTTCATGCTTTGCATGTTGTGTGGGATGTCGGTGATGGCATTGGACTCCTGAGAGGGTCGTGTTCTGGGGATGGCTCGACACCGATTTCCAGGGCATTGCCGCTCGTGAGAGAGCGTTGCGAGAATTTTGTTTCCCCCACCACTGTCTGAAGGATAATGGTGTGTTGGCTCAGGAGGTGATTCCTGGTAGCGCCAACTGTACCGCTGGATGGAGTAGTTCTTCAGCGATGCAGTTAGCGTGGTGATTCGCTAGCGATGCCATTAGAGTGGTGATTCTCTAATGAAGGTCATTGGAGTGGTGATTCTCCAGTGATACCGTTGAAGTGGTGATTATTCAGCGATGTCGTTAGCGTGGTGATTCGCTAGCGATGCCATTAGAGTGGTGATTCTCTAATGAAGGTCATTTGGAGTGGTGACTCTCCAGTGATACCGTTGAAGTGGTGATTCTTCAGCGATGCCGTTAGCGTGGTGATTCGCTAGCGATGCCATTAGAGTGGTGATTCTCTAATGAAGGTCATTGGAGTGGTGATTCTCCAATGATACCATTGAAGTGGTGATTCTTCAGCGATGCCGTTAGCGTGGTGATTCGCTAGCGATGCCATTAGAGTGGTGATTCTCTAATGAAGGTCATTGGAATGGTGATTCTCCAGTGATACCGTTGAAGTGGTGATTCTTCAGCGATGCCGTTAGCGTGGTGATTCGCTAGCGATGCCATTAGAGTGGTGATTCTCTAATGTAGGTCATTGGAGTGGTGATTCTCCAGTGACAGCGTTGAGGTGGTGACGCTTCAGCAATGCCGTTAGCGTGGTGATTCGCTAGCGATGACATTAGAGTGGTGATTCTCTAATGAAGGTCATTGGAGTGGTGACTCTCCAGTGATATTGTTGGGGTGGTTCCCTAACGATGGTGTGCTTGACTAGTTACAATTAATGACGTTACGATCAACGATGACTCGTGACGATGCTAGATGAGTATAGATGACTCTCGTATTTTTGCCTTGTCATGTGATGATGACTTTCCTGATTTCGTTAGAGTGGTGTTCTCTAACATTCGTCGTCGAGAATAGTGGTTTCCGGTGATAGCGACCTTGTTTGGTGTCGTTGAGATCGTTCGAAGAACGCGCTTTCGTCGTGTTGTGTTGCACGATTGAATGTGATGTAAATTTTGTCTGAATTTTTGTGTGCTTATGCTTATGATAGTTGTTTGGTTGCTGCGATTGTTGTTTCGTGAGTGAGGTTTTTCAGACCTACCTTTTGACTCACCTTGTTTCTGATAATGATAGATGACTTGGAGGACTAGATGCAATGTTGTTATGGGCACTGTGAACAACCTTGCAGAGGTTGTGCATCAGCAAGCGGCTATAATGCATCAGATGGGCGAGAATCTTCAGCATGTAGCACAAAGTGTGCAAAGCAGTAGTGCGGTTACGTATAAGCGATTCATGGAGTTAGATCCTCCTGCTTTCATGGGTAAGATAGACCCTGAAGCTGCTGAGTCATGGTTACGTGAGATGGAACGTATTTTCCGTGTTCTGGATGTACCAGAAGAGAAGAAAGTGGATTTCGGCACTTATCGCTTGAAGGACCATGCTGAGAAGTGGTGGGACACTGTCTCTTCGGTCAGATTCAAGGACGCGACTGTTACGTGGGATGAATTCGTGGAAGTTTTTAACTCTACTTATTTTCCTAAGCACGAACGCAGTAGGAAGATGCAAGAATTTCTGGACTTGCAACAAGGAGCGATGACCTTATCCGATTATACTACAAGATTTCGTTGTTTGGAACGATATTGTCCGAACGTTTACGTTACGGAGAATGATCGAGCAATGAAGTTTGCTCGTGGTTTGAGGCCTACTTTGAGAACTAAGGTGTTCACTAACGGGCCTAAATCGCTCGAAGAAGCTATTGAGGTAGCTACTCTGTTAGATGAAGATCAATCCGAGCACCAGGCTCAAGTTTTCACGATTGTGGCGGAGAAGAAACCTAATGTGGTGGAGTCCTCGCTACCTACTAGGGGGCGGAAGCGTCAGAATGTCCAGCGGAGACGACCTCAACAATCGAATCGCCAGCAAAAGCAACCTCAGCGACCGGGAGTTGAGCGGAAGTGTCGGCAATGCGATGTAGATCACGCTTTTGGGGCTTGTCCTCGTTTCAAGGGCAAATGTTTCAAGTGTGGACAACCGAGGCATATTGCCAAGTTTTGTTTGGAGAAGCCTCCAACAGACTTAGTTGTTGCCGAGTAGGCGCAGTAAGGCGAGATCTGACCCTTGCATTATTGCTTGTTGTTTCGTGATTTCGCGGACGAAATTCCTTTTGAGGGTAGAATGTAAGACCCGCGAATTTCTGAGTGCTTTATTGTGTGAATTGAGTTGAAATGTATGTTTATGAGTACTTGTGAAGTAGCACGTGATTTGATGAAATTTGACTATGCTTTGTATTTTTGCCTTGTATTCGCGACCTGAAAATCGCGTAAATATATTGTGAAAGTAAGAAGTGTCTAATTCTGGACGAATTAGCTTCCAAGAGTTTAAGTGTTGAATTATATTATATTTTTATGGGTTGTCCCCGAATTTGGGACTTATATGACGTAAAAACCTCGTCAGTGCATGCGAATTACGAGTTTTGACCCAAGTTTGAACCCGAATCATAATACGCTTAATTCTTGCAATCGGATGAAAATTTCCTTATAAGACTTCATGCATTTCGTAGTAATTGAGGTTATAAACAGAACTGAAAGATTTAATTGGATTTATTCAGTGTTTTAAGGCATTAAATAAGTATTGTTTTGACACTTATTAATTGGCAATTTTTGGATCTTGGATCTGGGTCACCTAGAAGACCCAAACCCTTTGTGCGCCCTTCTAAGAGGATGAGTTTAGACTTGGTTGACCAGTTGGTCAAGGGTTTGACCAGCTGGATGGCATACTTGTAAGATTTTGCATGGCTTTTAAAAAATAGACCACGATTGGCCCTTTTCTTCTTTTGAAGCTCATGATGAGCCTTGAAGCTCATCATGAAAAACATTTTTTTAATAAGGGGACCATGGGGTTGGTGCCCCATGGCATTTTTGTAATTGTTTCAAAACAATTCAAATGCTAAAATCTGATTGGGTGAGCTTGGGTGGCTCTTTCGTAAAACTTTCAAACATTAAAGGTACTTTGCAATGGCATTTTTGAAAGATTTCTGAAATATTTTAAAAGCTCAACATGCATTGGGCGTGGATACCCATGGGTGGGGCGTGGAACACTCCAGCCCTCCATCTTATGAGTTTTAATCCTAGCCGTTCCTTTTTGTAAACCCTATGTACTTAAGGTTTCAAGAGAGAGAAAGAGAGGACCTCTTGGGCGATTTTCTTGGAGGAACCTCTCTCTCTTCCCCTTCTTCCTCTTCTTCTCCAAAACCGAGTGAGAGTGAGTTTGTGGGTGTGGGGTGGTTCCAGCCGTGAGCACCTCCTTCATCTCTTTAGTTGATTCAAAGCCGCGAAGGTGAGACACCTCCTTTTCCCTATGCTTAGTGTGCACTTCGGATAAGTAAATGTACCTTGTTTCATGCATTTTCGTAAGTTGCCAATACATGTTTTCCTTCGGAATTGTGGATGTTGAATGGATTAGATTGCATGCATAATGAATGTCCGGTTAAGTATGTTGTCAAGCTTCTTTCTCATGCAATATTGGCATTGTAGCTCAAGGCCATACGGTTTTTTCACGTTGGCATGTTTATTAGTACTTCTTAAATCCCATTTTAGCATTTGAAAAGTGTGACTTGCAAGATAACGATTTAACTTTTCATTTTCCTCAAAAGCTTCAAGTATCATTTTTTTTATGATTTGCTTTATAACAGCAAGACTTCTTAAAGTCTGGTTCAGTTGGCAAGGTGGTACGCCTTGGCATAAGCCTAGCTACCTACCCGTTCGGGTTGACCTCCTTTGGAGGTGCTGGCTTAAGCTCAAGCAGTCCGAGCCATGGGGAAATCGCTTCCTATCTTAACTTTTTGCCTCTTTCCTCTCGTCTTCGTCTTACTTGAGCAAAACCCCTTGCCAGCGCCCATTGTGGGTGGCTGGGGTTTTCGTTGGGGCCTGACATGGTCTGGACCGAATCGGTCCAGACCTGTCAAAGGCCATGGCCGGTCATAGCCGGATTGGGCATTTAGCCCTTTTTGCTTTTTGGAGTTGTGTTTCGGCCTTGGCTGCAGCCTTGCAGCTGCAGCTGGGTGCAGGCGGTAGGCCTGCACCCCCACCTCCCTTTTTCGGTACTAGTTGTAGCCAGCTAGGTCTGGACCAATCGGTTCAGACCATGCTCAGATCTGAGTGTGACTCCTTTTGGGTCTGGACCAATTAGTCCAGACCTGGACCGATTTCTATGTAGCTGAGCCCATCCGGTCTGGATGTCCCGTCCAGGCCTGGGCTGCCTTGCGTTGTCGCTGAACCATGTCGGGGTCATGTTCTGGACCAGCCCCTACACAGACCCAACACTCGGCCACTGCGTTTTTGTGACAACATAGCTGTCCCTGTTGCAGCCTTGCCATTATATCCAAGTCGGGCCTGCAATGTACGGGTTTGGTGTCCCATGGCACCAAGTGATAGCTTGGGGCGGATACGTTTTTGACAACACCAGCCGCAGCTGGACTTCTTTTTGCCTCACCTTTACTTGTTTAGCACGTATCCGGGCTGCAGCCCAAAGGGCTGCAAGTGTGTTTGGAGTGGGATCCAATATCCCAACAAGTGCACTAAGTGTTTTGACTTATGCGATGTAAGTGTGAGGATCGATGTAATGCATCATGATTCGACTTAGCGTAGTTGGTACACAATTTTTAAGTACATAGATGACACGCGTGATGAATGTGATCACTAACTCATGTTAACAAACCTCGTATGTTTGTCAACTAAGGAACGTGGGCATAATCGTGTTTGCTATGTCTTGAGATGCACTATGGATATTGCAGTAGTGTGAGACATATGCAATTTAGCCTATGGATATTGTAGTAGTGCGAGACTTACGCAACCTTGGAACTCCTTGGCGAGTGGTTAGCGAGATGAGCTCGCTTATGGTTGCAACGTACGGGTTAGGAACCTTGGCACTGCTTGTGAGTTAAGCCTTTCATGCCAAATGCTTCTAACTGTCCCATCACAGCATCATAACTTACGATGTTGGAATCATCATAGGATAGTTCTTTCACCTTTGACACGATGCACAAGACTGTACACTTGTACTTTATGTTCTGTGATGCATAATAGTCACTTATGCTTTGACTACTTGCATTGATGTATGCTAGTTACAGTCTTTGATATTGATACACTTGTACTTTATGTTCTGTGATGCATAATAGTCACTTATGCTTTGACTACTTGCATTGATGTATGCTAGTTACAGTCTTTCATATTGATACACTTGTACTTTATGTTCTGTGATGCTTACCTTGTTACAAATGTTGATCCATTGCTAAATCACGTGTCTTGGTGCATGCTATAGGAATTGTTGATAATGCTCCATGTGTAGATATCACTGTTCTATACTTGTCTATGCTGCAACTGCTCAAATACTGTATATTGGCATGCTACGTTTACCATGTATAGCTTGTTCTTGATTTCCACACCCTTTGGCATATCTTGTTGGTTTGTCTCACCAGCTCGAAAGAGTACTGACCCCATTTTATGGGGATACAGGTTTACTTCGACGTGCGGTGGAGCTCGATGTGCTGCAGCGGACTTCGAACCCACACTTCTGAACTTCGCTTGTTGGATCCTGGCAGTGTTTTGTATAAGGGATTGGATGTACAATTTTGTAAAGATGTATTTAATAAAGGTTGTTTCATTTAAATGCTGTTTCACACCTGTAGTGACCGCCCAGGGCTTCCCACTTGATGGTCTCCCCTTTTGGTTTCTTCCGCGCTTGCGCTTTGGTTTTCAAAAAAAAAAAGTTTCCTCAAAAGTCGAGAAATCTGGGTTTGGGTCGCTACAGGGTTTTTCAAAAGGAGAGTTGAAAATGAGACCTACATTCGAAGATACTTGAGAATTAAGCGAGAATGATTGCCGGTGTTTCAGGCTTATCCCTTATCGTGAAGGGGAAATAGAATAGACATTTGATGAGAATTTAGAAAAAAATGATTCAGGTATTATCCCTTAACCTGAAAGTGGGTGAAAATCCTAGTCGGAACCCGGATCTTAAAAAAAAATAGTAATGAAAATGGAAAACCCGAGTTTTGAAAAACTCGAATCTTCAAGGGCACGATCGATTCCAACACGAGCGTTGAATCCTATAGGAAGTTCGAGTCGGAACTCGAAACTTCAAATGATATATAAAAAGGAAAAACCCGAGTCAGAACCCGGATCTATAAAATAATGATAAAAATGAAAGAACCCGAGTTTTGAAAAACTCGAATCTTCAAGGGCACGATCGGTTCCAACACGGGCGTTGAATCCGATAGGAAGTCCGAGTCGGAACTCGAAACTTCAAATGATATATAAAAAGGAAAAAAACCCGAGTCGAAACTCGGATCTATAAAATAATGATAAAAATGGAAGAACCCGAGTTTTGAAAAACTCGAATCTTCAAGGGCATGATCGGTTCCAACACGAGCGTTAAATCCGATAGGAAGTCCGAGTCGGAACTCGAAACTTCAAACGATATATGAAAAGGAAAAACCCGAGTCGGAACCCGGATCTTTAAAATAATGATAAAAATGGAAGAACCCGAGTTTTGAAAAACTCGAATCTTCAAGGGCACGATCGGTTCCAACATGAGCGTTGAATTCGATAGGAAGTCCGAGTCGGAACTCGAAACTTTAAACGATATATGAAAAGGAAAAACCCGAGTCGGAACCCGGATCTTTAAAATAATGATAAAAATGGAAGAACCCGAGTTTTGAAAAACTCGAATCTTCAAGGGCACGATCGGTTCCAACACGAGCGTTGAATCCGATAGGAAGTCCGAGTCGGAACTCGAAACTTCAAACGATATATAAAAAGGAAAAACCTGAGTCAGAACCCGGATCTTTAAAATAATGATAAAAATGGAAGAACCCGAGTTTTGAAAAACTTGAATCTTCAAGGGCACGATCGGTTCCAACACGAGCATTGAATCCGATAGAAAGTCCGAGTCAGAACTCGAAACTTCAAACGTTTATATAAAAAGGAAAAACCCGAGTCGGAACCATGATCTTGAAAACAAAAATGAAAACAAAAACAAAAACAAAAACCTGAGTCGGAACTCAGACGGGAAGGAAATAATTTCTACCCAAGAATCGGATTTTAGAAGGATTGACAAAATGTATGAATAAATCCCGACAATGAAGAGAATGGGAGATTTATTCGAGACCCTTGACCCAAGATGGCCTAAGATCTGAATCTATTTATGACATCTTCAGGATTTTCCCTTATCCTGAAGGAATATAGACTAAAATTTGATGTGAATTGAGGAATTTATGAAAAAATAATTCAGGTTTATCCCCTAGCCTGAGAGGGAAAAGAATAAAATTCATAAACATGGGGAAGAATTTAAAGAAATTTATTACTTTGAAAAGAATTCTCACGGGTAGCACCGGTGCTCCAATGAGGGGTGTCTGGATTATCCCTTATCCTGAATGGGAAAAAGAATAGAATTTAAAGAGATTTAATGAAGGGAAATTGATATAAATCTAGAAAATCAACAAAGATTGACAAAACTTGTATTTACAAAAGAATCCTTATAGGTATTATTGCTCCTACGAGGGGTCTCAGGATTTTCCCTTATCCTGAATGGGAGAAAAAAAAAAGAATAGAATTTAAAAAATAAATGAAGAGAAATTGATAAAAATCTAGAAAATCAATAAAGATTGATAAAACTTGTGTTTACAAAAGAATTCTCGTAGGTAGCATTATTGTTCCTACGAAGGGTTTTAGGATTATCCCTTATCCTGAATGGGAGCACCTCGGACAATGAGGGTCAGGTTTATCCCTTATCCTGAGAGGGAAAAGAATAAAATTTATAACAGCGAAGAAAAATGGAATAAATTTATAAAAACTTTATTTTTGAAAAAAATTCTCACAGGTAGCCTTGTTGCTCCTATGAGGGGTTTCAGGATTATCCCTTATCCTGAATGAAAAAAAAATAGAATTTAAAAATAAATGAAGAGAAATTGATATAAATCTAGAAAATCAATAAAGATTGATAAAACTTGTGTTTACAAAAGAATTCTCGTAGGTAGCATTATTGTTCCTACGAGGGGTTTCAGGATTATCCCTTATTCTGAATGGGAGCACCTCGAACAACGAGGGTCAGGTTTATCCCTTATCCTGAGAGGGAAGAAGAATAAAGGAAATACCTCATGGGAAAGAGGCATCAGGTTTATCCCTTAACCTGAAAGGGTTATGTGAAAGAATAGAATTTTGGGAGAAAATAAAGAGAAATTTAATAGACATTTACAAAAATCGAGAAAATTTGGAAAAGAATCCTCATAGGTAGCGTTGTTACTCCTACAAGGGGTTTCAGGATTGTCCCTTATCCTGAATGGAAAAAAGAATAGAATTTTAAGAAAAATAAAATGAAGGAAAATTGATATAAATCTAGAAAATCAATAAAAATTGGCAAAACTTGTATTTACAAAAGAATCCTCATAGGTAGCGTTATTGCTCCTACGAAGGGTTTCAGGATTATCCCTTATCTTGAATGGGAACACCTCGGACAACGAGGGTCAGGTTTGTCCCTTAACCTGAAAGGGTAAAGAATAAAAAGAATACCTCATTGAAAAGAGGCATCAGGTTTATCCCTTAACCTGATGGGGTTTAGAATAAAATTTAATAAAATTTTAATAAAAAGAATTGATAAAACTTGACAAAAATTGATAAAAATAATAAATTGATGAAAAATTGATTAAATTGGAAAATGAGATGAATGCAACTAATAAAGATAACAAGATTAACTGAAAAATTGAGAAGATTTTTTGAAAAACACTTTGTCTGATCCTGGCTGCATACGGGGTCTTGAAAGGAAAATGTTTATTTAAAAGATAAGTGATAAATCATTTTTGGGAAGAAAATCCACCGCAAGAAGAATGATCTGTGCGAGGACTGATCCTTCAAATCAATATGAGAGATCATCATGAGGGTCAATTTTTGAAGGCAATGGTTTGAAATCTAATTTTTGAAAAAGAATATCAACAATAGGTCTGATTTCTGAAAATAACAGTTCAAAATTGATAATAAGATCAATACAAGGGTTGATCTTTGAAGATAAAGTTAAAAAAAAAAAAACCAATCTTGGAAGATAAGACCAACACAAAGGTTGATCTTTGAATATAATGATTTAAAACACATTTTTGGAAGATAAGACCAATGCAAGGATTGGTCTTTGAATATGATGATTTATAACCCATTTTGGAAGATAAGATCAACGCAAGGGTTGATCTTTGAATATAATGATTTATAACCCATTTTGGAAGATAAGATCAACGCAAGGGTTGATCTTTAAATATAATGATTTATAACCCTTTTTGGAAGATAAGATCAATGCAAGGGTTGATCTTTAAATGTGACGGTTTGAAAAACCACTTTTGGAAAATATGATCAACACAAGGTTTGAGACCTATTTTTGGAAGATAAGACCAACACAAGGGTTGATCCTTCAATGCAATGGTTCAAAAACCTATTTTGGAAAACATGATCAACACGAGGGTTGATTTTTCAATGCAATGGTTCGAAAACCTATTTTTGAAAACATGATCAACACGAGGGTTGCTTTTTGACAAAGGTTGGACCAAAAAATATTTGAACTCTTTGGTCATAACGACGACTTTTTAAAATTTCATGATTTTTGAAAAGCCCTCATAGGTAATATCATTTCTCTCATGAATGATGTCAGAATTGTCCCGTATTCTAAAAAGAACAAGAATTTAAATGCCCCAGTATGGCAAAAGAAGAAAAAGTATTGGATATAAAAGATATAAAGGAAATTGACATTTCATTGATCAGCAAAGGTTCAAAAATTGAATATTTACAAGAACTTTGAAAGGAAAATATTCATAGAAGACTGGGCTGACTTGCCCCTACAAGACGACTAACAAAAAGAGACGAAAGCAAAAACTTTGACTTTATCAATTCTTCGTGTGATCCGGAAGAGCCTAGGTTGGAACTGCAGGTTGCTCCCCTCGTTCCTCTGGTACCAAAATTTCTTTGTCGATGAAATCCTTTATGATGTTTTTGAGAACGAAGTAATGCTCTGCATCGTGCCCCCTTATGTAAGATCTACGATTCTAATTTTGATGTATATTGTGTAATTATATGGAATCGATGAATTTTTATGTTTTGACAATTTTCTAATGAGTTGTTAGAATTAAATTAGCATTTTAATGTGTTGAATAAGCATTCTTTAAAGAAGTACACTATGTGCGATTTTGGATTTGGATCCGGGGCTACTAGGAGATCCAAAACCCTGGGACGACCCTACAGTGGACGTCCATGTGCTTGGTTGACCAGTTGGTCAAGGGCTGACCAGCTGGATGGTATTTTTGAAATAATCTTGCATGGCTTTAAAGAAAAGGCCTTCATTGGCCATGTGTCTTTCCAACACCCTCATGATGAAGCCTAGGCTCCATCATGAGGGGCGCCATTTTCAAAAGAGAGCCATGGGGTGGCGCCCCATGGAAAATTCGTGATTATTTTCAAAGACATTTGAATCCTTTCAATCCATTGGGCACGATGGGTGGCAGCCAGGGGCGCCCTTTTGTAAAATTTCAAACTTTTAAGGGCATTTAATGATGGCATTTTCGAGATTTTTGCAAAGCCTTTTGGAAGGCTTGACATGCATTGGTTGTTGGGGGGCGTGGAGCTCCCCAACCCTCCATCTTGGAGAGATTTAATCCCAGTCGTTCAACTCTAAGCCTACCTTTATAAAACCTTTACAAAAAAAATGGGTCCCTCTTATTTGGGGCGATTTTCCTTTTTCTCTCTCTCTCCTCTCAAGCTTCCTCACTCCAGCCGTGTGCTTCCTCTTGGCGTGAAGAGCTGCAGCACCTTCCACATTAGCTAAGGTGAAGACTCACCTCACTTGTTATGGTTTCATTATGAAGAGGAAACCGTTGGAAACTTTGCACCTTGGCATGCAAAAATCCAAACGGTGGATTAGGTGATATAGCTATTGTTCCGATCTTAAATCACCAAGGATTAGCAGGATTTCTTGCCGCACGTATTTGAAAGCTTTTCCCTTTTTATTTTCGTTCAATCACCGTTTTATTTGAAATCATTTCCTTGCTTGTTGTTGTTTACCATATTAGTTTAACACTGTCTTAGTTGTTATGTGATTCTTTTATGCTGAAGTTCATGGCTTTCTCCACCTTCTTCGTTCTTCGTTCTTCTTTCTATTTTCTATTTTTTTTCTTTTTGGTATGGTGGGCCGAGCTGGGCTCGTCCAACACACACCCAGGACGGTTAGCTGTCCCTTGTATTGGGGAACACTAGGCGGTGTGTTCCAGACATCAGCATTTATATTTTTTTTTGTGGTTATTGTTATTCTTGTTCTGTGTTTTTCGATTGCGGTGCTGGGCTTAGACCAGTCCCAAAATGCTGGGACTGGGGGCTGCAGCCATGTTGTCGAGCGTTGGTCACAGTGTGACCAGCTCATTTTGGGCGTAGGAAGGTCAGGCAGTTGTGTTAGCCTCTTGCATGTCTTTTCCTTTTTCTTTGTTCGGTCTTCTTTGGAACTAGGACTGGAGCAGCTGGGCCGGTTTTGGTGTGCCCAGCACACCCTCCTTGTTGCTGTGAACCGAGCTCACGCTGACAAGGGTGGCTTGGTCTGGTCCAGTGGACCAGACCCCCATGGTCTATCCTTTTGCTCCAGGAATGGATCTGGCGCCACTTGGGTGGCCCGCGCATGCAAGTAGGGATTTGGCCTCTAGCTTCTTCTTCCCTCCGCGTTATCGTTCTGCCTAAACCCTTCGGTTCAGGTCTGAACCAAGGTTTAGACCTGATGGTTTGTCAGCCTGGGCGTGGCACAAGGTGCCAGCCGTCCAACCCCTTTCGTGGGAGCCGGATGGAGCCTAGTGGTGCCGAGCAACCAGGCCCTTTTCAGTCGGCCATTTTGGGATGCATGTAGGTCCGAACTGAATGGTTCAGACCTGTGCATGTATGGTGAACCAGGGCGGCACCGGGTGCCAGCCATGGTTCTGTTTTAGGACATGTCGAGTGCCAGCCGCATGGTGCTGGGCACCCGGGTCCCTCGAGCTGATCACCTTCGGGTCCGTGTCTGAACTAGAGAGAGCGGGGTTCAGACCCACTGCTGGCCAACCACAGCCCAGTCTCATAGACCAGACCGACTGGGCCCAGTTTTTGGGCTCAACCCGCCGGCTTAGCCATGGTTGTCTTTGCCGGGGCTGGTAACAGCCCAACCAAAACCCTTGACAGGTAGGGTCCGGTTCCTGAGTCGGTCCAGACCTCGATGGTAGGTCCGACAGTCTGGTCCGTAGGACCAGACCACCCTTAGCTAGAACTTGTTGGCACGAGTGCGGGTGGACTTTCGTTTCGCCACACTCGCGGCCCCGCTACACCATCATTTATGGCTGATAGTAGGTTACCCTATCAACACTAGCTCGCACCTACTTCGAGTCGAACCCGATTAGGTTCAACCCAGCCTTCGTATTGCCCTGCACCCTCCTCGCACTTCGGTTAGGTTCGGCATGAGTGCATGCCTTGGGATGCACCGGGTTCGAATAAGCTTTTCATATATATATATATATATATATATATATATATATATATATATATATATATATATATGTAAATGGGATTGTATATATATATGTATATAAGTATATATATAGGTATGTGCCTTGAGTATGTTTGAAAGGGTTGATATATATATGTACACATGAATATATGTAAGGGTATTAAAACTTTTGACTCTCGTGTCCCGTTCAAGCATTTTCTCAAATGATTCCATACTCCGAGCTCAGTATGAATTTCATAGCATTGTCCTACGTTCGTTTTGGACAAACAGTTTGTTTAGGGTCCGCGGGCGCGGCACCCCGAACCGTGGTAATGCCAATGTTATTCCCATTAGATGGGTTAAGTTCAGAAATCATCTTCGACACGTAAGTGTGTCGTACTGCGTAAGGAAAATCTTTATACCTTGATTTATGTGCAACTACTTAGTTAAGTATACTGACGAACACTATTACAAACCCGCATACTTGGAAACTACGTTGAATCACAAGCATTGTTTCATTGTCTTTGTTTCGGGTCCGCAGGTGCAGCACCCCACACCGTGGGAATGGCTAATGTTGTTTCCATAGGTCGGGTATATCCCATATTTCACCATAAACATGTAAGTGTGTCAACCACGTATGAAAGCATAGTTGAATGCAATATTCACACTGAAGTATGCAAGTTAATCATTTCATATTATGCAACTGCCTCTGTTGTTTATGCTTGTGCAAAAGATAGAAACATACACTTCGCACTTGGCACATCCTGACACTGTTACTGAGTAGTGCGTACCTTGAAAAAGGTACATTGCTTGAGGCATTAGTAGGTGCACCACGTGCACTTACTACAAGAAAGAAAGAATAAAGATAGGGTATGAATAATGAAATGACTTATTATGGGCTCAGTTGGAGTCCTTGGGCAATGACCCTTGCTTAAAGAGATGGACTCTTGTGTGATATACCCTAAACAGAAATAAATCAATAAGGTGTTTCGACTGCTTTCACGAGCAGTGTGCTCCGTTGGCCGCGTGAGGCTGAGCACGTGAATGGGCAGGCCAAGTCCTCGTTTTGCGTACCCTGCGGGAACCACGAGGCAAATTCCTCGTGAGAGGTGTGTTGAACATGAGCCTTAAGAAAGATAAACCTGCTTTGCCCCATTCACAAAATGGTTCACCTCGGGAGAGGGTGGATGGTACAACCCTGAGTGACTTGTCGTTACTACGACACGTGTTTGACAGGAGCTGTAGCGTCCTTTGGCCTCCAGTCACTCAGAGTCAGGGAGGTCAAGGTTGCCTTTTTAGGACCTCACTACTGCAGTAGTATGGATTGCAATCCTTGCCTATGCGAGTATTTTCTCCTAGTTGTGTGCTGCTCGCATAAGGTCGACTCAGTCTGTAGCTTCCGTGGTTACCACACTAGAATTTAAATAACAGACACTGGGTGCATGTCTCACAGAATGCGAGGTTCCTTCGCGTACCCGAAGGAGAAATCAGAAGAACTTAAGAACTAACCAAACAGCTGACTTAAAGTAGTTGTTGCTTTACTTGTGTTGTAGATTTACTTTAGTTGTTACAGCCATTTCAGTTTGTTACCTTAGTTACTTGCTGCTCAGTTCGGTTATACTTCAGTTTGTTGCTTCAGCTACTTGTTTTCTTGTTGACTAGTACTTGTCACTTCACATTTACCAGACACAGGCACTTACACTTGTCAGCTTGTTTCCTGCTTTCATGTGTACTTGATATATATATATACACATTGCTTGAGGTTGTTTCTTCACCACCTTGAAAAAGGATTGACCCCGTTTTATGGGGATGTAGGTGACGAACAGGCTTAGTGCGGATGCAATGATACACGATGGAGGCTCTGAGGACCCACACACTTGACCTGCAGATCTTGTACCTGGTGGTTTTGGGGTTTTGGTTGTTGTTGGGATGTATTCCCTATTTTGTACCTTTTGTACTTATAAGTTGTAAACTCTTTAAAATTGTTGGGGTGTTTCCCCTTTTTACTTCATAGTTACACTTTTGTAGCGGCCGCCCAGACTTGCGGCTTGTTGTTTTCCCACGTTTGCTTCCGCTAGTTTCCTACTTAAACCTTTCAAAAAAAAAAATTTTCCATAGAAATCCCAAGTTTTTCAAAGGTCGGAGTTTGGGGCGCCAAAGCGATTGGTATCAGAGCAATGTTTAAGTGTGTGGTCAGAGCTTCATCGTGCATCATCCATCGCACTGTAAGTATAAGATTAGCTTCTTCTTCTTCTTGTTTTCCTTCTTTCCTTCCTTTACTTCCTGCTTTTAGATGGTTTATGTTGTGGTTCTGTGTATATCATAGATGTCGACGAACCCGACCTACAGCAAGATTTTGGAGGCTCTCCAAAACCTGACTCGAGGCGAAGAGGCCCTGAGTGGAGCTGTGCGACATTTGGCACGTAATGTGCATATGTTGGCACCCCCGTGTGCAAGGTGTTTAGGAGATCATGTGGGATAGATGTGTCCCCGTGAGTTGGCTGAGTGCCCCTACTGTAGCCTTCATGGGCATGTCGAAGAGGAATGCCAGACGAAGCAGAGGGATAAGCTCTGGAAGAGCAATGCGGAAGACATCCAGGATGTTTCTTTAGTCTCTAGACCTTTGGTTCTGGAAGTGGATAGCCAGGACGGAGAAAAGCGAGGAGCGATCGATTCTCCTCAATATTCTCTTGAGTCCTACCCCTATGGTGTTTCTTCGGAGTACGTGCTGCCGATTTTGGGAGAAGTCCAGGAGATCTCTGACACGCCACTGAGGGAAGTTGTTTCTCCTCCACGTGTTAGGCCGAGGCGCTGTGGTAGTCGAAAGGACTACAGGGACTTCTATACTAGCAAGTCGTGATATTGCGATGTAATGATTAGATGTTAGAAACACTGAGTCAGTGTTTCGTTTTTGCTTTTGTCATGCTTAAATTGTTGACAACACTTGTTTAACCCTATCTTGATGAAGGGTGCTTCTGTAATGTTTCGGTTTTCCTTGTTAAGGAAATAGAAAATTTTTCTATCTCTGTGTATTTGCTGGTTGCTTATGTATAGAATGTTGCGTATTTAGATGGCGTGGCGCGCCAGGTGTGACGACCTGATGGAGACTCTGAACAACCTTACAGAGGTTGTAGGACGACAAGCGGAGACCATGAGGAACATGGGCGAACACATCCAACAGACCGCCCAGGGACAGGGAGCACCTGCCCAGGTTCCTGTTACGACAGTCCCGTATAAACAATTTATGAGCTTGAACCCTCCCTCGTTTGATGGAAAGTCGTCGCCGGAAGCGGCCGAGGATTGGATCAGAGAAATTGAACGTATCTTCCGAGTGTTACAAGTTGGTGATGATCGGAAAGTAGATTTTGGGACATATCGTCTCAGGAAGGACGCAGAAAGGTGGTGGGCAGCTACCTGGGAGATAAAATTCGACAACCAGCCAGTTGATTGGGAGCAATTTGTGGAAGCGTTCTACGCAGCCTATTTTCCAGCTCACGAGAGGAGCCGGAAAATGCAGGAGTTTCTCGACCTCCAACAGGGTAGTTCTTCTCTCCCAAATTATGTCACACGTTTTCGAAGCCTGGAGAGGTTTTGTCCGCACTTATACACTACAGAAAAGGAGCGAGCTCTTAAATTTGCTCGAGGTCTGAAGCCAGTCTTAAGGACGAAGGTGTACACGCGTGCGCCTATGACGGTCGATGAGGCTCTAGAGACGGCCTCCTTGCTTGAACATGATTGGACAGAATTACAGAAGACCCCCGCACGACGTCAGCAACAGCATAATCCTGGCCAAAGGAGTTGGCCAAGGAAGAGACAATTCCGGAGGAATCAAGACGGAAGGAAGTTCCATCCTCAGACAAAGAAGCAGCGTAACAACAACAGCAGCAACACCCGCCAGAATCAGTATCAGAACCGTAGGCCCCAGTACCAACAACGCCAGCAGCCGCAGCAGAAGCAGCTTACTGCAGCTAGTTGTCCAAAATGTATTACAGATCATCCAGGGCGACCCTGCCCGCGAGACACCGGCGGATGCTTATATTGTGGAAAGATGGGTCATTATATCAGGGATTGTAGAAAGAAGCAAGCAGACAACCAGCGCAGGAATACGCCGGGTACTTCTCAGCCGACACCACAACGACAGCCAGTGACATAGCAGCAGCAGCAGCAGTCATATCCACTAAAGACAGCAACCCAGAAGGTCATTGCAGGTCGAGCATACACGACATCAGTCGAGCAAGTGACCAAGGCAGAGTTGGTCCAAGGTACGATTTCGATATCCGGACATGAAGCACTTACGTTGTTTGATTATGGTGCTACTCATTCGTTCATAGCAACTAGATTCGTTCGTACCTTACCTTTGGCAGTCGAGTTTTTGAACTTTCTGTTGGAGGTTCGCACTCTAACTGGAGAGCAATCTTTTTGTGACTCGTATGTTCCGAACATCGAGGTATCAGTGGCAGGACAAAACTTGTCAGCTGACGTTATCCTGTTAGACATGACAGAGTACGATGTCATTTTGGGCATGGATTGGCTTTTTGAGTATCATGCTCAAATCTTCTGTCGGGAAGGCAAGATCGTTCTTTCTCAGCCTGATCGTCCTGTTCTGGAGATCAAGCTTCCTCGACCTTTGCGCGATAGTCGCATGATTTCTTCTTTCAAGGCTCAGAAATATCTGCGAAACGGGGGTACTGCATTCTTAGTCAGCATTGCCCCAGTTGAACCCGAGATGGTTTTTATCGAAGACTTGGACGTAGTCCGAGATTTTTACGATGTGTTTCCGGAGGAACTACCTGGGTTACCTCCGAGGTGTGAGATCAAATTCGGTATCGAGTTGTTTCCTGGAAAGACACCAATCTCCAAGGCACCATATCGTATGGCTCCGGCAGAGCTTGAAGAGTTAAAGCGTCAGTTGGAAGAACTCCTTGATCAAGGTTTTATTCGACCTAGTGCTTCACCGTGGGGAGCACCAGTGTTGTTCGTACGAAAGAAGGATGGATCCTTGAGGTTGTGCATCGATTATCGAATGCTCAACCAGGCAACAATTAAGAACAAGTATCCGTTGCCGAGGATCGAAGATCTTTTCGATCAGTTACAGAAGGCGAAGGTCTTCTCGAAAATAGATCTTAGATCGGGTTACCATCAGCTTCGTATCCGAGAGGATGATATTGCGAAGACAGCTTTCCGGACGAGATATGGGTTGTATGAGTTGTGGTGATGCCTTTTGGCCTCACGAATGCTCCAGCAACATTCATGGATTTGATGAACCGGATTTTTTGTCCATATGTGGACTCGTTCGTGATAGTATTTATCGACGACATCTTGATCTATTCGGAGAGTCCGGAGCAACATTGAGAGCATTTGCGGATTGTGTTGAGTACTCTTCGCGAGCATCAGTTGTTCGCCAAATTCTCTAAGTGTGAGTTTTGGCTCGAGCGCGTCATGTTTCTTGGCCATGTGATATCGAGGGACGGAGTATCCGTCGATCCAACGAAAGTAGAAGCAGTTTTAGGCTGGAAACAACCTAAGAATGTGTCTGAGATTCGTAGTTTTCTTGGATTGGCCGCTTATTATCGACGTTTTATCCAAGACTTTTCAAGGATCGCTTTACCTTTGACGAACTTGTTGCGTAAAGGTATTAAGTTCGTGTGGAACAGTGCCTGTGAGGACAGTTTCCAGACCCTGAAGTTGAAGTTGACTACCTCGCCGGTATTGGCTTTACCCTCGGGCAGAGGTGGCTTTGTGGTGTACACAGACGCCTCTGGTACCGGTTTAGGTTGCGTGCTTATGCAACACGGCCGAGTTATTGCCTATGCCTCCAGACAGTTGAAGACTCACGAGCGAAATTATCCGACGCACGATTTAGAACTGGCAGCAGTCGTGTTCGCTTTGAAATCATGGCGACACTACCTATATGGGGAATCGTTCGAGGTCTTTTCCGACCACAAGAGCCTCAAATATCTGTTCTCTCAGAAGGAGTTGAATATGAGGCAGCGACGATGGCTTGAGTTCATCAAGGACTATGATTTCACGTTGTTGTATCATCCTGGTAAGGTGAACGTTATGGCAGATGCACTTAGCCGCAAAGCGGGTGGCGTTCTGGCTAGTCTTGTGTGGAGCCAGAAGCTTATCAAAGATTTTGTTGCATGGAAACCTTTTTCTGTTGGTAGTGGTTCGATCAGGTTGTCTGGTCTGACCATTCGATCTGAGTTTTTGCCAAAGATCGTAGAGGCTCAGAAGCTTGACGACCAGTATGGTAAGTTTCTAGCCTTGGCTGAGCAAGCAGATTCTCCTTTCAAAGTGTCTAGTGATGGCAGCGTGCATATGAGAGATCGCCTTTGGGTTCCGAGCAACCCTGAGGTGAAGAGAGAAATTCTTGATGAAGCTCATATGTCAAGATATACGATCCATCCCGGAGGAACAAAGATGTTCAAGGACTTACAGCGGAAATATTGGTGGAGTGGTATGAAGCACGAGATAGCGGCTTACGTTGCGAGATGATTGACGTGTCAGCAAGTTAAAGCAGAACATCAACGTCCCGGTGGTACCTTGCAAAGGATTGAGATTCCTCAGTGGAAATGGGAGAATGTTACAATGGATTTTGTGGTAGGATTGCTACTGTCTAGGCGTAAACACGATGCGATATGGGTAGTCGTGGACAGACTCACCAAGTCTGCCCATTTCCTGCCAATCAGGATCAGTCAGTCTCTTGAGAGCCTAACTGACTTGTATATTAGAGAGATCGTTCGGCTTCATGGTGTGCCGAGGTCTATTATTTCCGATCGTGATCCCCGATTCACGTCGCGACTGTGTGGTCAGTTGCAATCTGCTTTGGGGACGAAATTGAAGTTTAGCACAGGATTTCATCCTCAGACGGATGGACAGTCCGAGCGAACGATTCAAACGTTGGAAGATATGTTGCGAGCTTGTATTCTTGATTGGAAGGGTGAATGGGATTCACACCTATGTTTAGTAGAGTTTGCGTATAACAACAGTTACCACGCTAGTATCGGATGGCCCCGTATGAAGCGATGTATGGTAGACCTTGTCGGTCGCCATCTTATTGGGATGACATCAGCGATAGAGCGAGCGAATCGCCGATTGTTCTTCAGCACTACACGCAGCAAGTGCAGAAGATTCGTGGACGTTTGAAGGCAGCGCAAGATAGACAGAAGAGTTACGCCGATAAGAGACGTCGCGAATTGTCTTTTAATGTCGGAGACATGGTTTTTGTCAGAGTTTCGCCGACTAAGAGCATATTTCGTTTCGGAAAGAAAGGGAAGTTGAGTCCGAGGTATGTCGGACCATTCGAGATCGTGGCACGGATTGGTGAGGTGGCATATCGTGTCGAGTTGCCTCCACAGTATGCCCACATTCACAATGTTTTTCACGTGTCGATGCTCAGGAAATACATTCCTGACCCATCACATGTCATTTGTTACGAAGATGTAGACGTGCAAGAAGATCTGACTTTACCAGAAAGGCCTATCGAGATTGTTGATCAACGAGATCAAGTTTTGCGTACCAAGACTATTCCATTAGTTAAGGTACGGTGGCAGCACCATGGCATTGAAGAATGCACATGGGAACCAGAAGCGAACATGAGAGAGTCTTATCCAGAACTTTTTATAACCTCCTAATGGTGATTTCGCAGATGAAATCCTTTTTAGGAGGGAAGGATGTAAGATCTATGATTCTAATTTTGACGTATATTGTGTAATTATATGGAATCGATGAATTTTTATGTTTTGACAATTTTCTAATAAGTTGTTAGAATTAAATTAGCATTTTAATGTGTTGAATAAGCATTCTTTAAAGAAGTACACTATGTGCGATTTTGGATTTGGATCCGGGGCTACTAGGAGATCCAAAACCCTGGGACGACCCTACAGTGGACGTCCATGTCCTTGGTTGACCAGCTGGTCAAGGGCTGACCAGCTGGATGGTATTTTTGAATTAATCTTGCATGGCTTTAAAGAAAAGGCCTTCATTGGCCATGTGTCTTTCCAACACCCTCATGATGAAGCCTAGGCTCCATCATGAGGGGCGCCATTTTCAAAAGAGAGCCATGGGGTGGCGCCCCATGGCAAATTCGTGATTATTTTCAAAGACATTTGAATCCTTTCAATCCATTGGGCACGATGGGTGGCAGCCAGGGGCGCCCTTTTGTAAAATTTCAAACTTTTAAGGGCATTTAATGATGGCATTTTCGAGATTTTTGCAAAGCCTTTTGGAAGGCTTGACATGCATTGGTTGTTGGGGGGCGTGGAGCTCCCCAACCATCCATCTTGGAGGGATTTAATCCCAGCCGTTCACCTCTAAGCCTACCTTTATAAAACCTTTACAAAAAAAACGGGTCCCTCTTATTTGGGGCGATTTTCCTTTTTCTCTCTCTCTCCTCTCAAGCTTCCTCACTCCAGCCGTGTGCTTCCTCTTGGCGTGAAGAGCTGCAGCACCTTCCTCATTAGCTAAGGTGAAGACTCACCTCACTTGTTATGGTTTCATTATGAAGAGGAAACCGTTGGAAACTTTGCACCTTGGCATGCAAAAATCCAAACGGTGGATTAGGTGATATAGCTATTGTTCCGATCTTAAATCACCATGGATTAGCAGGATTTCTTGCCGCACGTATTTGAAAGCTTTTCCCTTTTTGTTTTCGTTCAATCACCCTTTTATTTGAAATCATTTCCTTGCTTGTTGTTGTTTACCATATTAGTTTAACACTGTCTTAGTTGTTATGTGATTCTTCTATGCTGAAGTTCATGGCTTTCTCCACCTTCTTCTTTCTTCTTTCTTTTTTCTATTTTTTTTCTTTTTGGTATGGTGGGCCGAGCTGGGCTCGTCCAACACACACCCAGGCCGGTTAGCTGTCCCTTGTATTCGGGAACACTAGGCGGCGTGTTCCAGACATCAGCATTTATATTTTTTTTTGTGGTTATTGTTATTCTTGTTCTGTGTTTTTCTCTTGCGGTGCTGGGTTTAGACCAGTCCCAAAATGCTGGGACTGGGGGCTGCAGCCATGTTGTCGAGCGTTGGTCACAGTGTGACCAGCTCATTTTGGGCGTAGGAAGGTCAGGCAGTTGTGTTAGCCTCTTGCATATCTTTTCCTTTTTCTTTGTTCGGTCTTCTTTGGAACCAGGACTAGAGCAGCTGGGTCGGTTTTGGTGTGCCCAGCACACCCTCCTTGTTGCTGTGAACCGACCTCACGCTGACAAGGGTGGCTCGGTCTGGTCCAGCAGACCAGACCCCCATGGTCTATCCTTTTGCTCCAGGAATGGATCTGGCGCCACTTGGGTGGCCCGCGCATGCAAGTAGGGATTTGGCCTCTAGCTTCTTCTTCCCTCCGCGTTATCGTTCCGCCTAAACCCTTCGGTTCAGGTCTGAACCAAGGTTTAGACCTGATGGTTTGTCAGCCTGGGCGTGGCACAAGGTGCCAGCCGTCCAACCCCTTTCGTGGGAGCCGGATGGAGCCTAGTGGTGCCGAGCACCCAGGCCCTTTTCAGTCGGCCATTCTGGGATGCATGTAGGTCCGAACCGAATGGTTCAGACCTGTGCATGTATGGGGAACCAGGCTGGCACCGGGTGCCAGCCATGGTTCTGTTTTAGGACAAGTCGAGTGCCAGCCGCATGGTGCTGGGCACCCGGGTCCCTCGAGCTGATCACCTTCGGGTCCGGGTCTGAACCAGAGAGAGCGGGGTTCAGACCCACTGCTGGCCAACCACAGCCCGGTCTCATAGACCAGACCGACTGGGCCCAGTTTTTGGGCTCAACCCGCCGGCTTAGCCGTGGTTGTCTTTGCCGGGGCTGGTAACAGCCCAACCAAAACCCTTGACAGGTAGGGTCCGGTTCCTGAGTCGTTCCAGACCTCGATGGTAGGTCCGACAGTCTGGTCTGTAGGACCAGACCACCCTTAGCTAGAGCTTGTTGGCACGAGTGCGGGTAGACTTTCGTTTCGCCACACTCGCGGCCCCGCTACACCATCATTTATGGCTGATAGTAGGTTACCCTATCAACACTAGCTCGCACCTACTTCGAGTCGAACCCGATTAGGTTCAACCCAGCCTTCGTATTGCCCTGCACCCTCCTCGCACTTCGGTTAGGTTCTGCATGAGTGCATGCCTTGGGATGCACCGGGTTCGAATAAGCTTTTCATATATATATATATAAATATATATATATATATATATATATATATATATATGTAAATGGGATTGTATATATATATTTATATAAGTATACATATAGGTATGTGCCTCGCCGAGTATGTTTGAAAGGGTTGATATATATATGTACACATGAATATATGTAAGGGTATTAAAACTTATGACTCTCGTGTCCCGTTCAAGCATTTTCTCAGATGATTCCATACTCCGAGCTCAGTATGAATTCCATAGCATTGTCCTACGTTCGTTTTGGACAAACGGTTTGTTTAGGGTCCGCGGGCGCGGCACCCCGAACCGTGGTAATGCCAATGTTATTCCCATTAGATGGGTTAAGTTCAGAAATTATCTTCGACACATAAGTGTGTCGTACTGCGTAAGGAAAATCTTTATACCTTGATTTATCTGCAACTACTTAGTTAAGTATACAAACGAACACTATTGCAAACCCGCATACTTGGAAACTACGTTGAATCACAAGCATTGTTTCATTGTCTTTGTTTCGGGTCCGCAGGTGCGGCACCCCACACCGTGGGAATGGCTAATGTTGTTTCCATAGGTCGGGTATATCCCAGATTTCACCATAAACATGTAAGTGTGTCAACCACGTATGAAAGCATAGTTGAATGCAATATTCACACTGAAGTATGCAAGTTAATCATTTCATATTATGCAACTGCCTCTGTTGTTTATGCTTGTGCAAAAGATAGAAACATACACTTCGCACTTGGCACATCCTGACACTGTTACTGAGTAGTGCGTACCTTGAAAAAGGTACATTGCTTGAGGCATTAGTAGGTGCACCACGTGCACTTACTACAAGAAAGAAAGAATAAAGATAGGGTATGAATAATGAAATGACTTATTATGGGCTCAGTTGGAGTCCTTGGGCAATGACCCTTGCTTAAAGAGATGGACTCTTGTGTGATATACCCTAAACAGAAATAAATCAATAAGGTGTTTCGACTGCTTTCACGAGCAGTGTGCTCCGTTGGCCGCGTGAGGCTGAGCACGTGAATGGGCAAGCCAAGTCCTAGTTTTGCGTACCCTGCAGGGACCATGAGGCAAATTCCTCGTGAGAGGTGTGTTGAACATGAGCCTTAAGAAAGATAAACCTGCTTCGCCCCATTCACAAAATGGTTCACCTCGGGAGAGGGTGGATGGTATAACCCTGAGTGACTTGTCGTTACTACGACACGTGTTTGACAAAAGCTGTAGCGTCCTTTGGCCTCCAGTCACTCAGAGTCAGGGAGGTCGAGGTTGCCTTTTTAGAACCTCACTACTGCAGTAGTATGGATTGCAATCCTTGCCTATGCGAGTGTTTTCTCCTAGCTGTGTGCTGCTCGCATAAGGTCGACTCGGTCTGTAGCTTCCCCGGTTACCACACTAGAATTTAAATAACAGACGTTGGGTGCATGTCTCACAGAATGCAAGGTTCCTTCGCGTACCCGAAGGAGTAATCAGAAGAACTTAAGAACTAACCAAACAGCTGACTTAAAGTAGTTGTTGCTTTACTTGTGTTGTAGATTTACTTTAGTTGTTACAGCCATTTCAGTTTGTTACCTTAGTTACTTGCTGCTCAGTTCGCTTATACTTCAGTTAGTTGCTTCAGCTACTTGTTTTCCTGTTGACTAGTACTTGTCACTACACACTTACCAGACACAGGCACTTACACTTGTCAGCTTGTTTCCTGCTTTCATGTGTACTTGATATATATATACACATTGCTTGTGGTTGTTTCTTCACCACCTTGAAAAAGGATTGACCCCGTTTTATGGGGATGTAGGTGACGAACAGGCTTAGTGCGGATGCAATGATACATGATGGAGGCTCTGAGGACCCACACACTTGACCTGCAGATCTTGTACCTGGTGGTTTTGGGGTTTTGGTTGTTGTTGGGATGTATTCCCTATTTTGTACCTTTTGTACTTATAAGTTGTAAACTCTTTAAAACTATTGGGGTGTTTCCCCTTTTTACTTCATAGTTACACTTTTGTGGCGGCCACCCAGACTTGCGGCTTGTTGTTTTCCCACGTTTGCTTCCGCTAGTTTCCTACTTAAACCTTTCAAAAAAAAAAATTTCCATAGAAATCCCAAGTTTTTCAAAGGTCGGAGTTTGGGGCGCCACACCTTACTCGATGAAATTTGCAGAAACACTCTTTCCATTTTCCCATGGTGACCGAAGGATCAACTCTCCTTGGAAGCTTGATCATATCTTCCGTGAGCAGGTATTCGAGAACCTCTTCGACTGGCTGACCGAAAGGGGAAAACTCGCGATCGTAACTCCAGCCATCATGCTTTGTCTCCTTTGGCTTGTCTGATTTTTGTCGAGAGCTGTCCCTTTCCTGAGAGCTAGACTGAGCACGCTTGGTTAGGGGGATTGGGCATTTTTCTTTTTCGTCTTCAACAAAAAGATTCTTGTCAATGCAGTCTTGAATAATGTTTTTGAAGACAAAGCAATGATCGGTGTCATGTCCGGTCGTCCTATGGAATTTGCAGAATTGGTTCTTGTATTTTCCCAAGATAGTGGAAGGACTCGTGGCTTTTGGGAGCCTGACTAATCTCTTGGTTAACATGTATTCGAGAACTTTATCCAGCGACTTATCCAAGGGAGTGAAATCACGGTTACTGCTCCAATCTTTGCGTTTTGGCTCTCCCTGATTCTTCTCCTTCTACAGAGGACTGGATTGAAGCGGTTCATCTTGGTTTCTGCTGAACTTTCCCTTCTGGTTTCTAGATGACTCCAAATTGCTGTTTTGATTGCCCGGGTTGCCTTTGTAGCTGCCCCTACTAGTTTTAGAAATTCCTGCACTGCCATCGTTGTGCTTGCTCATTGGGAAGGTGACAGGTGCCTCTTCCTTGGTGGGAGCTTTTCCAAAACTGGCTTCAGCCTGCTCGGATAGTATCTCAACCATCATCTTTTTGAACAACCGATATATAGCAGGATCAATCTCATTATGGTTGTCCTGAACTCCTTCTTTGGCAAACCTCTGAGAGTCCATTTCTCAATTCTTGCTTCTAACTGGTGAAGTCTTTGATCTTAGTCTGAACCACCTGTTAATACCAAATGCTCTCTCTGTAGGGCAGAATGGGACCCTTTTAGAAAAATTTCAGAGGAAGCTTTGATAAAGGAAGAAATCAAATTGACAAAGAGATATCCCACTACTAGGGATTGAGTCTGCACGAGAGGCACGACAATCGTATTATTTCAACGTGAGAAGAAATAAACAATTTAGAATATGATTAAAAGGACATCTCTTGATGAAAGAGATTTTTGTTATATAAAATAGATTTAGAAGATACGTAGAAGAAAATTTTAGAATAATAGATGGTAAATTTTGAAAAATTGGAAAAATTGCAGGCAGGATCAGAAAAGAATTTAAAGAAATCAGAAAAAGAAAAGAAAATACACCTGAGGTTTCTGAAGATAAGGAAAATTTTGAATAATATACCCAGGGTTTTGGAAAGGTTTGATATATATATATATATACATATATAAAAACACGAGAGACATTGCATAACCAAAACCACACAAACAAGGATATGCATACAACATTCCCTAAAGGCTGACTCTAAATGCAATATTTGAAATGGCTTGTAGGACCTTAATCCTAACTCTATGGTTCAGATCATTTTATTCCAATCAAGGTATGCCGATATATTCAAGCCGAAGCTCGAAGTACGTGGCATAGAAATAATTTCTCCGGTTCTAAGGTAATGGCTTCCCAACATCCTTGAGCACCTACCGATATACCTCAGACTATGGCCCATAGGTACGTGGTAGGGGGGCGTGAACTCAAATAAGTGGCCCAGTTGTGAGGCTCTCTCCCGAACTATGGTTCAGTGAGATAGCCCAGCAACGTGATTACCGGGACAATATAGGTAGGGATGTTTTTGAAAACATGTTCAATATGCAGATAAAAACCAGAAGGCTCTAATGCAAGTCCTAAAGAGATAGATTTAAATGAAAAGAAGCATACACTTGCATACATTGTTTGCATTCAATCACTAGAATTGAGGAGAGTTGTATTTAAGACCTAAGTCTAATGTGAACATGGATAATCTCCTCAATATGGTCCTACCAAACCATACTTAGATCCTATATGCAGTGATGTCAGCTTAGGACAAAATCTAGGCCCCTAAGGTTTGCATGGAAAATATAGCTGACATAGAAAGAATAAAGACATAGAAAATATTCAAGCAAAGCAAAGGCATAATTCAACCGAACGAAGACGGGTCCCATCTCGGTCGCCAAAACTGTGATCATCGCAAAATTTTTCCTCTCTTGTGGTTTTTCTCTCTTCCTTCTTTTTTTCCTTTTCCAACCTCTATTTCCTCCTTTTTGAAGGGAGAAAAATAGAAGACAGAAAAGAAAGAGAGAAGAGAAAAGAAAGAAAGAAAGAGAGAAGAGGAACTCTTTTGCGGAGTTTCACTTGACCTTGATTTGAAAAATATTTAGCCAATTTAACTCGCCTCTGTTTTAAAATATATTGCAGGAAAAATGGAAGACGCGATTTGCTCGTCGGTACAAGGTTCGACCATTCCTGGCGCCTTTACCAGGGGTAATCGAATCAAGGATCGAATTTATGCCTTTTGCTTTGCCTAAATATTATCTAAGGATTTATCCTAAGTCTAAATGCATAAAGAATCATGCTTGTGCAATGCAAAAGATGTATGCTCTTTTGAAAGATGTTTTTGAAAAATTTCCAAGTATTCTGAGATGAACTTGATAATGGAGTGAAGAAAATGATTCATTTTAACTTAGAACTTGAGATAGATAAGAGAAGTTCTAAGTTTTTGAAATAATCTGAGTTTGGGAAAATGAATCTTTGGTTTTGAAAGAATGATTTGAAGCTTTGAAATGAAAGGAAATGAAGTTTCAAAGTCAGAAATGGACTTTGAATTTAATCATGGATTTAGGAGAAGAATATGAAATTTTGAAGTGATATTGAATTCGAATCTTAGAATGGATCCAAGAAAATCAAATGGTATTTAAAAATAGAAATGAATTTAGGAAGTCAGATGAAATCTAAAAAGGATTTAGATTTGAGATTTGGAAATGAAGTGGATTTGGATTTGAAAGTTGGAATTTGAAAAATAGAATTGGGTTTGAAAGTTGGAATTAAAAATAGGATTTGATTTGAAATTTGGAACATAAATCTGAAGTCTGGATCTTAAGATGGATTTGGATTTGAAATCTGAAATCCAAAATAGAATAGGGTTCTGGATCCTAAAATGGAATTGGATCTGGAGATGGTTTAGGATCTAAAATCTGAGATCCAAGATAGAGTTGGACTCTGGATCCTAAGATTGATTTTGGATCTGAAGTCTGAGATCTAAAGTAGAATGGGGTTCTGGATCCTAAAAGGGAGTGGATCTGAAGCCTGGGATCCAAGATAGAGTTGGACTCTGGATCCTAAGATGGATTTTGGATCTGAAGCTTGAGATCCAATGTGAAGTTGGATTCTGGATCTAGAATCCTAAATGGGAATTGGATCCAAAATCTAGAATCCGAGATGTAATTTGGATCTAACTTTGGATTTGAAATTTCAAAAGATTGGTTTGAGAATAAATGAATTTCAAAGTCAAATTGGACTTTGATTTTGGAGTTTTGAATTTGGAATTCAGAAAATGAATCAAGAATCTCAAAGTTAGATTGAACTTTGAATTTGATTGGAGTTTTGAAAATGAATTTGAAATTTTAAAGTCAAATTGAACTTTGAAATCTGATTCGAATTGGAATTTTTGAATAAATTTGAAATCTCAAAGTTTAAATTGGACTTTTGAGATTTGAAAAATGAAAGAGAATTGAAAAACGAAAAGATGAATAGGATTTTACAAGAATTGAAAATTGATTGAAGAAGATATTAACATCACTTGGAATTTTGAATTTTTTTTTTAAAATATGATGCAATTCTATCCTAAATGATGAATGAATTTAAAAAATTTGAAATTGGATTTTGCAAATCATATTTCATTCTTTACATGAATTGAAACAAGATTGAAAATATAATGCATCCTTGACTATGGTCATTGAATGTATTATATAATAATATATATTTAAATTCAGGTGAAGAATAAAACATATTTTTGTGCTTTTATAGAGTTTAAAATGAAATTAACTCTCAATATACCCTGACTATGGCCATTGATATATATATTGAGTTAATTTTAAGTTAAACTCTAATAAAAGAAAAAAAATATTTGAAAATATGATGATTTTGAAGAGGATCCAGTACGGATCCAGTGTTATTCCATCAAAGATGAAAATCCTAAGTTTTGTTCACACCCTGACTATGGCCATTGATGCAAATCATCAACTTTAATCACCTCCTATTAGAATGGTGCACATGCCATTCGTGTTTTCACCATTAGTGGACTAATGAAAGCAAAGATGATATGAAACATACAATTCAAAATATTTGGATGCTCATACATTCTATTCTATTGCAAAAATATAAATTTCTCATTATATTCTAGCTATTACAATATTTGAATTCTAGATAAAATTGCAACTTCTAAGTTATGAAGGGAAGACATCATCTTCTACCTAATTCCTGGGAAAAAGAAGAAGAACAAGTGTCAATATAAGGTGAATGAAAAGATATTATATCAAGACACAAGTGCTACTTTATTGGAGGATATACAAATTACCATTTTTATGCCACTTTCTAAATACACAGAATGTCTACATGCGTGAACCTTTAGCTATAGATGACACTTAGACTAGATGAAAGATATATATATTACAAGTTGTCATATATGAGTGAAAATGGCTTGTAGGAAATGGTGGGCATAAGGCAATATGAGAGATGTGAGTGTGAAGATTGAGTGTTCAACCGTATGGTAAGTAGGCCATTAGACATACATATGCTGTTGTGTAATAGGCTGCGACAAGGCATTGTTGTGGATGTGAAGCTCGTGCTGCTGTAGGGTGCAGCCGGATGAGCACATATGCTAGCTAGTGAACTACCTAGATGTTGTTCAATTTTCCATGCTTTAACCAGAATTGGGTGGAATGCTAAAGTGAGAAATGCATGGGCTGCTGAGAGAGAGAATGCAAACATCCCTGTGGATACAATACACATGACCTAGCTATACTACAATAGACAAACCGTGTATACATCTGTGACATGCATACATAGATGCATACGCCAAAAGAAGAAGATGCAGCCAAGTAAACATCGATACCTGGTAAAGCCATATGAGATGGTCTCACTTTCAGACAGGATACCCCTACTCAGATCTGGTTCAACACATAGTAAAGGATCAACACAACTACTCATCTTGAACTTAATTCTGGCCTTCCAACCATTCACTGATAACAGTTTGTGAATTCTGATATGATTTTCAAGATTGTAGAGTCAGAATTCTTGGGTTTTGTATACTAACCAGCTAACATTACCAGATGTATGTGAACTTATGCACACATAGATTCATAGCAGGATATAAAAAAAAGAAGACATAGGCAGCACTGTCGATACAGGAGAGAGAATAAAAAAAAGAAACAGATCACCATGAAACCAGAAAAATGAAACGGAAGCAACAAACAGGTCCAATCTTGAGTCAAAATCATCCTTGTGAAACGAAGAAACATTCACTCACCGTCTTTTCCTATTCAGAACAGGCAACAATCCTTGCAGGAGAATGCAAATCTGGTATAGAATGAAACAATAAGTTAGTAACACAGTCCAGAAATATATAAATTACTTATTGCTATTTGTCAAAGCATCCTGCGACCCCTTCTTTTTTTTTTTATTACCATACATACTGTTCTGAGCTGGAGGGCAACAAACTAGCACATACAACAAGAGTGGATGGCCTGAACTTTTACATCATAGTCAGCAATGGAGCTTTATATGCACTTGATGCAGTATTGATAAATGGAGAAAAAAAGAAAAAAAAAAAAAAGAGTCATCACTTGGATGAAGATACTGAATTTCATGAATTAGTCTGACAAGCACCACAGATTCTTATAGGCAGAAAGAGAGCTTCTCGGGGTATGGCTTTGGTGATTCCTTCTTGTTTTCCCCCATGTAGAATCGTTTAATATAATGCAAGCAAAAACATGAGCAATGGGACTCGCCCAAGCATAGATCACTGTATTGACTTCCACAACTCTTTCACTATTATTGTCAGCTTGGTCTGTAGCTGTTGATTTTGAGTTACTGGCATCTCCATTAAAACTCATGGATTTTGCATGGCAGACGATTGAGTATGTGCAAGATGGGAAACCAGTTTCATTGCAAAACTTTTCACTTCACGAAATTCCAGAGAATGATCATCAATGGGATTGAATGAAACCATGATTATGGCTTCCAAGAGCAAGTTCAGAACAATAAATTAAATGTGATGGGTATAACTAGTGAGATGATGAAGATGCAAAAGGTGCCAATGGAATCATATTGCAATGACTGAACTGACCTGAAATGAATGAGGTGAAATACCCCTCTTGTTGAAGAACCGAGTTCTACCTTTGTAGATGCTTTGTAAAAAAAAAAACGTTGTTGACTCGATCTTACCCATCTGAATGAATGGATTCTGCTGTGAATCAACCACACAATAAGCACTGATATGCATCTCGGATTTACACAGTCAGCTGGTACTTCAGAGTTGGGTTTTTTTAATCATAAGCCAATCTTAGCGAAGTGATTTAATCCCTTACCATTATGACCCAGCAGAGCAACTTTAGCAGACCAGTTTAGCAAGGAATTGCAATAAATATATATTAATATGATCTCAATCATGCAGTGATAATGAGCTCTTATGAACTGTAGAAAGTGCAAAATGGAATGCCATGGATAACCTTATGACTGATTGCAGAAAATATCAAAATGAAGCGAACATGACGATGCTGAACTGAGAGAGGAAAGTCACAGAATAAGAAAAGCATAATGAATAGATGCATTTGAATAATATTGAACATAGTCAAAGCCGAGCAGAAGATCAATCTTAGAGAAGTAACTTGATGAACTAACTATTTTTTTTTTTAAAAAGGAAAGAAACAATAAAAGCATGATACGATATTGGTGAGATCGTTAGGCAATATAAACAGGACAAGACATTAAAATATAATGAGAAAGGTGAAAAGAAGAAGAGAAAAGAAAAAAAAAAGAAAAAAAAAGTACAGTAAGATATTAACGAGATGTAATAAAAGAAAGGATGAAAAGAAACATACCCAGAACAAATTTAGCGCTAGATGAAAGGTAGAATGGAAAATTAAAAGAACTTGTTAATTAGGCAAAAGTGGGAAAAACTCAGGGAGCATGATGTCATTATAGGCTTTGGGTAGCAACCACCAGGAAACAAGGGTATATGTTGTAATTCAAGCATGAACACACAACCGATGACAAGGCTACAGGGGTACCAACCCAGAGAAGCCAGATTGTTTCAAATGGATGGCATGCTCAGATTATTGTTTGAATAAATGCATTCCCACAGATTGCAAAATAAGAGAAATGCTTGACAATCCTAATTCATAAATGAGATGGATATGCTTTCAGACATCCTGAATTGCAGAAATAAATTTCTAAAGTAAATCCCTTATTATAAAATAACAGATAAATACCCAATGGAAGATGAGAAATGAAATAAACCTAGTAACTGCAGAAATAAGATGTCGGAATATGAGAATTCCGTTTAATATGGCACCCGAGAGGGGTCGACGTTGCTATGAGCAACCCGATATGCTCGGTGGTGCGTTGGCGGAGAATATAAAAAAAAAAGGAAAAGGAAAAGAAAAGAAAAGAAGAAAAAAAAAAGGTAACAGAAAGCTTTAGAGGAAATGAAAAGAGGGAGTTGGGACTTACAGAAGCGACTTGAGAAAATCTGGACGAGATGGGGGCTTGGCTACCGAACTCCTTTCAGACAGAATGAAGAAGGAGAGAACTAGCTTGTTTCTCCTTGCCACCGAATCTTTTTCACTCCATCAAGGATGAAAAAAAAGGGGATTGAGACTGATTTTGCAGAAGTTCTGAAGCGGATGTAATCGATAGTGTTTTCCCTCAAGGAAGATGAAGGCGAGAAACCAAAAAAAATGGGATCCTCTCAAGGGGCATCCGAATGCTCTCTTTAAAGATGAGAAGGAAGATTCGAGAGGGAAAATGGTTGAAGATGAACGGAGTAGGGAGAGAGTAGGCGATGAAGGGTTGAGAACAAGGGGTTGAAGCCGTTGGTGATGGAGGGCGGATGGCTGATCCATGGGGATGGATTGAGCGAGATGGCCATGAAGGGTCGAAGATGGGGAAGAGGGTTCTGGAAGGGCCTTTGAGGGTGCGATAGAAAGAGAGGAGCGAGAATCTGAAAACGCCCTAAAGGAAGTTTGTTAAAACCCTTTTCAAAAAGGTGGTCCTTTTCAAAAGTATTTAAAAAAAAATGGTTTTAGTTTAAAGATGTTTTTCAAAAAGAAGGTTTTCAGAACTATTTTTTTCTTTTCTATATTTTTTAATTTTTTTGTTCTTTTCTTCATTTTCTATATTTTTTTTTTGATGTTTTTGGAATAAAACCCTAAAATTCATGAGAAAACAAAGATTAAAACTAATTTTTTGTATTTTTGAGAAATATTTATAAAAGAGGGTTTTTCTGAGAATTCAAGGCTATTTTGGAGAAAATTTCTTTAGAAAATGGGTTTGGACCCAAGTTTTGAGAAAATATTCGGGTTTTTTTAAACCTCGAATTGAGAAATACAATTCGATGGATCCAAAAGGATACCGGACAAATTGTCTGAGCTTTTCAAAAAGTTATTTTGGAAATTTCGAGAATTTGATTTTAAACATTGGACAACGAAGCTCAGATTTGGATTTTTTATCTGGATCCGGATCCGAAATTGAGTCAGATATATAAAATAAATTTAATTTCTACAAAACTTGAGAAATAAAATGGAATTTAGATTTAAAACTGACTCAATTAACCAGAAAATGAAGATAAAGGGCAAAAAGGGGATATTTACAAACTTTTGAAAAATTTGGGGTGTTCACATTTGCACATGTTTGAAGATGTCAAGCATGTCCTGGATCTTCGTGCCCTGCTTCCCTCTAAATTCGGGAGACTCTAATGCTTTGGGATAGGGTGGTTTGGGGATATACATCGGAGGGTCCTCCTCTTTGTGAGAAGGCTCACTCCTATCCTTCTTATGAACTGAGGTGGGGGGTGATGATGGTGATGGTGACTGAGCCGAAGAAGATGAAACACTGGCATCTGGCTCATCGGTCCTCTCTCTACTCTCAACGTGGTACTCACGTCCACTCCTGAGGGCCATAACAGATTTGACCTGCTGCTGTAACTCAGTATGATACAGGCCTCCAGTCATCTGATCCTTGCCCTTCGGATTCATAACAGCCTGGCTCGACAAACTACCCTCAGGTCTCCTACTAATAGCCTCTGCTAACTATTCCATTTGCGACTCTAGCTTCGTAATGGACTGCGTGTGCGAACTCAAGATCTGGCTACACTTCTCGAAAGCATTCTGATTAGAGGTTTTCACCTCTTAGAATGCTTGGAGAAGTCTCTCATCATAAGAGGTCTGTGGGGTAGACTCTTGTGAAATCGGAGGAGGAAATGAGGATGAAGTCTGAGGATAACTCGGCCTCTGGAATGTCTGAGTGAATGCTGGCGGTCGAGCCAGTTTAGAGGATGTAGGCATATGGATGGAAGACTGTGGATTCTTCCATGAAAAATTGAGGTGGTTACGCCAACCCAGATTATATGTAGATGAAAATGGGTTGTTCTGGGGTCTGGCGTAACCCTAAGCAGCCTGAACTTGCTCTTAAACAAATTCAGGGTACTAAACTGCCGAAGGGCACTCAGTAATCTCATGTGCCAGACTGGCACAAAGAGTACACACCTGCTGAGCAACAGATGGTCCCGCGAGAAGCTGGTTCAACTTCTGAGCAATCATGTCTACCTTGCATTGTAGTGTAGTAGATAAACCAATCTCGAGGACACCACCTTTGTTCTGAATACTGGGTGTGTCTCTATCAGAATGAGAGCTAGAAGCATGGTGGAGGGAATTCTCTGCCAATGTATCAAATAACCTCAATGCTTCATCCTCGCTCTTAAGCATGAAAGTCCCGCCACATGAAGAATCGATCATCTGACGATTTCTGTCAGATAATCTATTGTAAAAGCTCTAAACCAGCTGCCATCTTGGCACCTGATGATGGAGACATTTCCTAAGGAGATCCTTCATTCTTTTCCAGGTCTCATGAAACTGCTCATCATCTAGCTCTGAGAAGCTAGTGATGGCTTTCCTATACTGGTTCGTCCTACCAATGGGAAAGTATTTTCTAAGAAACTCCTGTTGTAATTGATCCCATGACCCTATCTCTACTGAATCTAAGGACTTTAGCCAATACTTGGCCTTGTCCTTCAATCAAAACGGGAATAAGATCAATCTCAATACATCATCATCGAAATTCTGTATCTTCACAGTATAACAGATTTCGAGGAATTCATCTAAATGCCTATAGGGATCCTCATGACTAACGCCATAAAAAGATGGAAGCATTTGAATAATGCTGGCCTTAATCTCATAATGGGGCGCTTCTACATCGGGTCTCCGAATGCAGGATGCCTGAACATAGTCTGTGGGAGTAAAGCACACCCTCAGAGCACGTGGAGGAACTGGAGCTGGAGTTGGAGGCTCCATATCGCCAACTGTTGTCGAACTTCGAGGAGAATGTAAAATTTTCTCTGGGTTGTCAACAAATGGATGTAATGAGGTTCCTAAAGCTCTTCGCCCCTGCATATACTGGTACTAAGACCAGATGTAAGCACACGACCTAAATCTAAATCTAAACTAAGATAAATACTAAAATGCAAATAACAAGAAGAAAGACAACTAATAAAAATATTCTAAATTAACTATGTCAGAACTAACTAACTAAGTAACTAAATGAAATAACAAAGTAAATTTAATCTAAATTACTGAAATAAACAATACAGAAAATCACAAACTATGTTTTCTAAAACCCACCTGTCTAATCGCTCCTTGCAGAATGAATATTCAGTGAATCCTAGAAAAATAGTACGTGAATCCTATATGTACTAACTGTGTTAAGCCTATATTCATTTACTAATCCTACTAACTAGAAAATAAAAACAACTAATTAACCAACTAGCTAACACAGATTAATAAACTGAAATCTAAGAAATAAAAGAATATATTCGCCGTTCCCCAGCAACGACGCCAAAATTTGGTTGAATTTTTGTAAACACTATTTTTAAAAGATATTTTTCAATAAAAACAAAGGAAAATCGTCAACCAAAAGTAAATAACCGACTTTCCACAGAAGTGGAAAGTACGGGTCGAATCCACAGGGAACGAGAATTATTCAAGTATTTCTAAGAAACTCAATTTATTAATTCACAAATCTAAGTCAACAAGTACAATTCTAATCAAAATTACCAATTAAATACTAAAACTAAATAGAAAAGCAATTAAAGTCTTCTTCTGCTTGCCAAGGGCAATTCTGTCTTTTCACCAATTACCGATTTTTCACGCTTTGACAAGCATATCCTGGAATTTTTAGTATGCTTTTCAACCTAAAACAAAGAAAAATACCAAGTCAGTGATCAATTATAACAAATAAATCTAAAAATGAAAATAAACCTAATTCTAAAGAAATGAACTAACTTAAATCCTAATTAACACTAAAGAGCAAATAAAATATTAAAATAATTCTAAAACTAATTAATCTAGGTCAAACTACGTTAATGGATGCAGATGCACTAACTAAAATGCAGAAAACACTAAAAATTAACCGAAAATGAATAAAATAGTGAAATGACTATCTTACCCCTAACTAGTGCAAAAATGACTTCTGACAGCTTTTCACAACCAAACTGTTTGACAAGGCAAACCAAATCTAAAATTCCCTAAATTTCTTCTGTTCTGTAACTAACAGATTCAAGAATCTGACAGTTTTTACGGATTTGAAAAATTCTTTTTGGAACTCTAGATATAAGCGTTTCAAAACCAGGATAATTTTGGAAATCGCAGGACCCGCAATTGAGAAACCCGAAAAAGCTGTTTTCATAAAATGCTTAAAAACCAGACCAAATCAACTCGGAACGAACTGAAGTTTGGTCTGCAGACAATGAACACGCCAAAGAAGAGAATAGAACAAGAGTTTTTAGAAAACTCAAAAATTTTGCACATAAAATGACGAGTACACAACAGGGAAAAAATCGGTTTTCAAAATCAGTGCACTATTCACATATGAAATACACTTTTGACACTATGAATGCAAGCTAAATGCAAATACAGTCCTAAATGCTACTAAATGACAGTCAATATTCAGAAAATGAATACAATTAAACTAAATACACGAAAAGTAACTAGAGCATGCAATTCATGAATAGATCTAATCTAAATCACACATCAAATGTAAACTAACTTAACTAAAGATACAATACTAACTATATTATCTAAAGGATTAAACTACTTAATTCTAACACAATAACCTAAATTAAATGCTGCAATAAAACATGAAATAAACAAGTAAAAGCTAAATGAACATGCACTTATAAAAAAATCTTATACTTAATTAACTAACTAAACTAACTTGCAAAGCTATCTAATATTAATTGAAACTAAATTCAAATAGGTAACTAAGAACCAATGGGGTGCAATTTAGGGTTTGACTTGGATTAGGTTCACGCCCCACCTAGATAGGTCAACTCGGTTGACTATGGTAGACACTTACTAAATGAGAAAACTAAAAATTGATGGCAATCCTGCTGCATGGTTTTCCAGTAATATCCTGCCCGAATAATTTGCTTGACGAGTGTTTGGTAGCTGACGTAACCACCACGAATTCCCTCGTATGCCTCTCGGACAACTTCCATGGCTTTATCCTTATCTAAGCATCTGGCGTACTCAGAACTGAACCCACAACGGTAGAGAGTATTGGCGAGGATGAAATAACGTGCTGACATGCGCTGGATCGGATGCTGCTCCTTTCTTGGCATTTCCGATGGAAATTCATTGGTTTCAATGAAGCTTTTGATGTCTTGGTACCAAGGCTCCTCTTTCTGAGTGACTTGGTTCACTTGTTCAGTCAGAATGTAGGCAGGTTGATCGAGTCTTTTAATCTTGAAGGAACGACAAGACTCATTGTCTTTAAAAGACAAAATAGAGCCTAAACAGGCTAGGTCATCGGCTATATGATTGTATTCCCTCTTGACATGTTTAAGCTGAAATTCTTCAAAGTTGCCTATGAGGGCTAAGGCAATCTTCTGGTAGAGAATCAACTTTGAATCCTTGACTTGCCATTCAGCGTTGACTTGACTGACAACAAGCAATGAGTCGCCGAAGGCATGTATTCTCTTGACATCAAAGTCTTGCAAAATCTTGAGGCCTTGAATTAGAGCTTCATACTCGGCCATATTATGAGTACATTGGAAGTTGAGTTTGAGGGAATAAGGGAGCATCTCTTTTTTGGGAGTGATCAACAAGATCCCAATCCTTATACCGGACATGTTTCTGGCTCCGTCAAAGAAAAGGGTCCAAACTGGGGACTCCTGAATATTGCAGATGTGATCATTAGGGAAATCATCTTCTGCTTTGACTTCTTCTGTCAACAGAAAGTCTGCCAACTAATTTGCGATGGACTGACCCTTGACTGACTTCTGAGAAACATACTCCAAGTCATACTGCATCAGGAGGACCTGCCATTTTGCAATCTGTCCCATAAGGAAAGGCTGCTCAAGGACGTACTTGAGAGGATTGAGCCTTGATAAAATTTTGATTTCCGAAGCTAAAAGATAATGTCTCAGCTTTTGACACATCCATACTAAGGCTAGACATGTCTTCTCCATCTGAGAGTATCTTTTCTCATAATCGATGAAGGTCTTGCTGATGTAGTAGATGGCATGCTCTATCCGGCTGCCTTCCTCGTACTGCGCAAGAAATCCGCCACAAGCATTATGGTTGATGGAAATATATAAGAGAAGCGGCTTTCCCAGTTCTGGTGGCTTGAGAATAGGCGGATTGAGGAGATACTGCTTGATGCACTCAAATAAGAGCTGACATTCTGGTCCACACTCAAATTTTACCTCTTTTCTCAATAAGTGATTGAAGGGCTCGCATCTCATGGCCAAATTTGAGATGAAGCGACGAATTGACTGAATGCGACCTTGAAGGCTTCGCAGTTCTTTGAGATTGGTGGGAGGCGGCATATCAATGATTGCCTTTGCCTTGGCAGGATCCACCTCTATGCCCTTCTTGCTGATCATATAGCCTAACAGCTTGCCTGACTCTACTCCAAAGACACATTTCTGCGGATTGAGTCTCATCTTGTATAGGATAAGTCTTTCAAAGACTTGACCGAGAGCATCAAGATGATCATCTCCCTCTTTTGACTTGACCAAGATGTCATCCACATAGGCATCCATGTTCTTGTGCATTTGGTCGTGGAAAATAACTATCATTGCTCTCTAATAGGTTGCCCCAGCATTCTTGAGCCCGAACGGCATGACCGTATAGCAAAATGTACCCCAAGGTGTAGTAAAGGAAGTTTTGGATTGGTCACGAGCGGCCAATTTGATCTGATTGTAGCCTGAGTATCCATCCATAAAGGAAAACAAAGCATGGTCGACCGTGCTATCGATCAAAAGATCGATGTTGAGGAGTGGATAATCATCTTTTCGGGTTGCCTTGTTCAAATCTCTGAAATCAATACAAATCCGGACTTTGCCATTTTTTTTGGGAACTGCCACGATGTTCGCCAACCAGTCTGGGTATTTGATAGTTCGGATGAATCCTGCTTTTAACAACTCCTCAAGTCCTTCCTTAACTTGCGGTGCCACTCGGGGATCCATTTTTCTTAATTTCTGCTTGATTGGTTTGCAATCTGGCCTCAGCACAAGACGATGTTTGACCAGCTTGGGATCTAAGCCCGGCATATCCTCATAAGTCTAGGCAAAGACTTCTTGGTGCTGTTTAAGGAAATGAATGAGTTTCTCCTTCTCATCTAAACTTATGCTGGAGCCAATTTTGAGGATTTTTGGATCGTCATCTGAACCGATGTTGACATCCTCTGTTGGATCCTGAACCAATGATGATGGTTCATCCTGTTTCTTGATGCTGGCAAATTCTGGCATATCCTGAATTGCTGAATCGAATTCTGCTAATTCTTCGATCTGCCCTGTTACCTTGCTGATTTCTGCCCCTGCTTTTGCCTTGCAGATTATGGCCGGTTTGGGTTTATTTTGAGAAAAGTTGGTATTGATAATGAGTTTTTTGAGCGATTTAGGAGTCATGATTCCAGCAATCCTGAAAGCGCAGAGAAGGTTTTTGAGAAAAGGATAAAAGGTTTTGAAAATAGCCTTTTGTACAGAAATAAAGAATGACAATCATAGCAAAGGATATAAACAAAGAATTTGTGTACACCAAGATGAGTAGGGTAAACAAAATTTTCATTGATTAAGTAATTTTGATATTTACAAATAATTGTTGGAGGAAAGAAAGAAACTGGGGTGGATCTTTGCCCTTTACAAGATGACATTGAAAAAGAAAAGAGAAAGCAGAAAACACTGGCATTGTCTTCTTCACTGGGCTCCTTTGACCAAGGTGGTCTTCTTGCCGGATGACTGACCGGTGAATCCCAGGCCTGTATTATCAATATGCCGAGCGAGGACGATCGCCTCCAGGATGTCGTCTTCATTTCTGCCCAGGCCCCTGAAGGGCTGATAACCGTGTTTCATCAGATGATCAAACTCTCTTTTAGTTTTTGAGAACTGAGGGAAAAGAGGGTGATCCTGAAAGGAAGTGCAGTCGAGGCGCCCACCTAGCTTAAAGAAGTGAGGCCTCTGCCACTGAGTTACTGCTGCCATATTTTCTGTCTGCTAGATTTCTGTTAACTTTAGCATGTCCAGGCTTTTACTTAAATTGATTTCATTGACTTCCCTGATGCTTGGGATGTCGGCAGTGAAAGTAGGACGGGGAATCATTGGCTGCGGGAGTCGCTCTTCCGGATCCTCTCCTAGGATCGTGGTGATCATGCTTCCCTTCGACCATTTGATGCATTGGTGAAGGGTCGAAGGAACAACATTGGTATTGTGGATCCAAGTGCGCCCGAGTAAAAGATTGTAGGTGGGCGGCACATTGACCACGTGGAAGAGCACAGTATGCACCGAATAATTGATGAAGATTTCGAGAAATATCTTCCCCTTGGTTGTCTGCCCATGGTTGTCGAAACCGTAGATCGTGATCGGATCTGGGGTATATTCCTCTTCTTTCAGGCCCAATGCCCTAGCTGTCATTTCTGGACAGATATTTAGGCTGATGCTTCCGTCAACTAGCACATGAGGGACTGTTGATCATGCATATATTTCAAGGTGAATTAACATTAAAATATGCATGATTTTATAAAAAAATGTTTTAAAAACCCAAGTTTATGCTTGTTTTCGTTAAATAAGCTAAAATGATTTCAAAACAGAAAATCTTTGAAAAATAGCTTTATTTGTATATTTTCGTACATATTTTGATGTTTGATATTAACATAGTAGTTTTAGTTTTAGTTTTCAATAAAAAATAATAATAAAAATAATAAGAAGTAGGTTTGAGTAAACTAATTTTGTTTTGAAGTTTTTAGCAATTAAAATTTCTTTAAATGGTTTTTAGATTTTTGAAAGAAATAAAAACAAACCGGTTTACACAGTTTGAGGTTTGTGATTTAAAAAAAAAAAAACTAAAAAAAAACTAAAAAATAATAACAAACCGGTTTAACCGGTTTGCATTTCTTTTAAAACTGAAAAAACTAAACAACAACAAATGGTTCAAACCGGTTTGCTTGCTGTTGAAAACCAAAAAAAATGAAAAATCAAAGGCGTCTCTCACCATTTGGCGCCAAAGCTTCCCTTCCCCCTCTGGTTTTCTTCCTTTGCTCTCTTTTCCAGTCACCGTATTCCTTTTTTTTCCCATCTCCTACCTCTCTTCTTCCTCCATCGTCCTTTGCTCCTATTCTCTTCTTCATCCGACGACAACGCACGAGGTGGAGGCCAGATCTTCCCTAACTCTTCTGATTCACGATAAGTTTTACAACTTCTACTTCTTCTTCTTCTTCAGATTACTTCATCTTCTTCTTCTTCTTCTGCAGATTCCTCGTCCACGTCTTCTTCTTTCTTCAATTGATTCTGTGTAAAAGAAAGAAAAACAAAAAAAATATATATAAAAACCATAGATCGCATGTTTTTCCATTTTTTGATTTTCAGATTCTCTCTGTTTTTCTGTTTTTCTGTTTTTCTGTTTTTCTGTTTTCCTGTTTTCACTATTTTGATTTTTCGTGATTTCATTCTTTTAATTTCCAGTATATTCATTTGTTGTTTTTCATGTTTTGCAATTTTAAGTTCTTGTTCTTTCTTTGATTTTCCTGTTTGCTTCATTTCTTTTAATTTGTTCATCTGTCGATATTGTTCGTCATTCATTGAATTGATTTGCGTATGCTGAATTCCCTACTTCATTTGTTTTTATTTCCTGTAATTCTTGTTTACATCCTTCATTCTTTGATTTTCCTATCAAGCATTACATTTCTTGTCTAGCATTTCTCATTCATTCTTATGTTTTTCATGTTTTCGTACATTGCATATACTTTTCTGTTTGCATTTCAGCATTTGTTCGATTTCCTGTTTTAATTCTTGTTTTTAATTTCCTATTTTTCCTAATTTCCTGTTTTACGTATTGAAGTTTTTTTTATTAATTTTCTGTTTGATTAATTTTGTAATTTCCTATTGCTTTTAATTTCTGAATTTCCTGCGTTCTTCCTCTGTAATCTCCTATTTGTTTTACTTTTTACATTAGGTAATCTTCTGTTTTGTAGTTCTTTGATTTCCTATTTCTTCATTATATGACTTTTTGTGTTACGGTGTTCTTCATTCAACAACTTTCAGTCTAGTTTTTACATGCATCAGCTATTGTTCCTGTTTTTTTTTTCTGTTTTTAATTGTTCTTGTTTTTAATTTTTATTTTCCTGTTTTCTTTTCTTTCATTCAAATTTCTGTTTGTTCAGTTTTATATTTCCTGCTTTTATCTGTTTAATTGATTTTCTGTTTTCTCAATATCGAATTCCTATTTGTTCATTTGTAATACCTGTGTTTGTTCTGCATTTGTTTTTACAGTTTTTTTTCGTCTAATGTTTTGTATTAATTCCGGTTCTTCATTAAACATTCCTTGATTTTACTGTTTTCAATTCCTTAATCTTGTGTTTTTCAATAGTTCATGTTCATGTTTTGTTAATGAAGTGTTAGTTGTTAATTGTCTTCACTGTTAGTTAATTGAAATAGTTAGATTTCATAAAGTTAAGTGTTAGTGAATTGAAATTTAGTTAATTGTTTTAGTTAATGTAGTTTTAATTGTCATTGGATTCTTTTGATGATATCCTTCAGTGTTTTTAGCATTTAGCTAGTTTAATATAGGTTTCTATTTCTATCTCTGGTACTGCTCATGTTCATTTGATTTGTGCAGGATAGCACAGGAGTGGATCGGAAGGGATTGAGTGACACGAAAGTGCAAGAGTAGAAGCTTCTTTTTACTTTTCAGTTTAGAATTAGGAATTTAAATTTGAGTTTGTAAATATTGCACTTTACGCCCTCTGCGAAGGGTATTCATTTGTTGTAATAGTTAGTTGTTTTTACCTTTCTTGAACATTTTACATTTTAATAGTACGACAATAAAGATTAGTTTAGATTTGTGTATTTGAATACGAAATATTCCCGTTCCCTGAGTTCGACCCGGTCTCATCCACTAGTGAGAACCGGTTTTTATTATTTGATGTCTGGTTTTCACATGTTTTACATATAAAAGTCTTTTCAAAATTACAATGATTATAAAGAAGACATCAAATTTTTGGCGCCGTTGCTGGGGAACGGCGTAATATTAGTATTCACTTTATTGCCTAGTGTTTGCTTGCATTAGGTTTAGAACTACGTATGTGCATATCATAGAGACGAGCTTACTTTTCTGCACAGCCCACCTACTAGGATTCCCTTAGAGGTGACTGTGTACGATTGGTACCGTACACATAGATTTTATATTTCTTTTGCATAATCTCTGTTATGTGCACTTGCGTGGTGATTGTTTAGTTTTTGTTGTTTTTAGTTTACTCGCTTTGTGGTTTGCGTGGTTTGGCCGCTTAGTGCGTTAGTTAGGTAGAAAACCCAAAGTTAGGACGTGAGCTACACCGGTCTACTACGAGGTGCATGCAAGGGTGACGCTCACTTGACCCTGAGCTGGTAGAGCCGATTGAGGACCCTGAGTCCCTTATTAGGAGAGACCAGAGATCTGCAACCATGGCTGAGAATCAGCAGATTACTCATCCTCTTAGGGAGTACTTCATGCCTAACACCTATACTCTCGCCTCCTGCATCACAAGACCTGATGTAGGAGCAAATCATTTTGAGATTAAGGCCAGTGTAATCCAAATGCTACCCTCATTTTATGGCCTTAGCAATGAAGACCCATACCGTCATCTCGACGAATTCTTAGAGATTTGCTCGACAATGCGAATCAACAACTTTGGAGACGATTCTATGAGGTTGACTCTGTTTCCCTTCTCTCTGAAGGATAAAGCCAAACACTGGCTGAAGGCGTTAGATACAGTTCAAATTACCACGTGGGAACATATGCAAAGAGAATTTCTAAAAAAATATTTCCCAATCGGTAAGACGAACCAGTATCGAAAGGCCATCACCAGCTTTTCGCAAATAGAGGGGGAAATGTTCCACGAGACTTGGGAGATGATAAAGGATCTTCTCCGAAAGTGTCCCCACCACCAGGTGCCTCGCTGGCAACTGGTGCAATATTTCTATGACGGTCTTACTGAGAAGAATCATCAAATGGTTGATGCCACGTGTGGGGGCACTTTCATGCTCAAAAGTGAGGATGAAGCGTGGTTGCTCTTTGAGACATTAAGCGAGAATTCGATGCACCATGCGATAGCTTCACGGTTTGATAGAGCTGCACCTGCACAAGATAGCACTAAGAAGGCAGGTATTTATGAGATAGGGATGAACCTTGAGTTGAGCAACAAGGTAGACCAACTGTCCCAAAAATTAGATCAGTTGTTGTTGGGTTCCTCTCCTGCCATGCAGGTGTGCGAGTCCTGCACACCATGTCCTCCAGTGTCCAGTTGCGCCACAATACCCTGAGTTTGTCCAAGAGCAAGCTCAGATGGCTCAAAACTTTGCTAGGCCCGCACCCAATCCATTTGCCAACACTTATAACCCGGGCTGGCGAAACCATCCAAATTTCTCATGGCGTAACCCACAGGCCCAAACCCCTAACCCTTCCCAGAGTCAATCCAGGCAAGGTGGTTATGCACTTGGATTTCAGAGATCCAGTTATCCTCCAGCCCAACCTGCTTATACTCAACCCCATTTTCAGGAGCCTTTACCTAGTCAGTCCTTTGAGGATAAGATTTTGCAAGCTTTGAGCTCACATACCCAGTCTATTGCACAATTAGAAACTTAAATGGGGCAGCTCGCTGAGGCACTTAGCAAGAGAAGTGAGGGGGCATTGTCTAGCCAGCCTATAGTTAACCCTAGGGGTAAAGAACCTCTGCAGAGTTTGCATATGACAGATACACATCAAGAGTAGGCTCAAGCAGTAGTGACCCTTAGAAGTGTGAAGCAGTACCATTCGAGGGAGGCTACAGAAGAAAGAGAGAAGATAAGTGAGAAGCAGTCTGTCCCTAATGTTTTACCTCACGAAAGCGAGAGGGTTCTTCCATTTGAGCCTTCCACAACCCATATTCCCAAAGCACCCTTTCCTGAGGCATTAAAGAGACTGAGAGCACTAGGTAAGTCCGGAGTGAACATGCAAGAGATGCTTGAGATATTCAAGCACGTTCAGATAAACCTCCCCTTACTAGATGCCATCCAGCAAGTCCCTGCATATGCAAAGTTCCTCAAAGAGCTTTGTACGCAGAAAAGGAAGTTGAGGTCTCATGCGCAGAAGAAAATATATTTGACTGAGCAGGTAAGCGAAGTATTGCAACACCAAACCTCACCTAAGCTTAAGGACCCAGGGACCCCTATCATCTCATGTGTCATAGGAAACATCACTGTTGAGCGTGCTTTGCTCGACCTTGGGGCAAGTGTTAATATTTTGCCGGGTTTCTTCTATGACAAATTTGGATTAAAAGAGATGAAACCTACACCTATGACTCTTCAGCTTGCGGATAGATCAATTAAGGTCCCGAGAGGGATACTTGAAGATGTTTTAGTCAAAGTGGAGGATTGTTATTTCCCTGTCGACTTCGTGATATTAGATATGGAGGGAGTTGATAGCATCAGACAGACCCCTATTACTCTTGGTCGCCCTTTCCTAGCTACTGCCAATGCGTGCATGAATTGCCGCACTGGTGAGATGGATGTTTCATTCGAAAATAGGAAAATAAGGCTGAACATTTTTTTTGCATTGATGCAGTCTAACACTGAGGAAGCTTCTTTTGAGGTTGATATCATTCAGGATCTTATAGAAGCTGAGCATGCTTGGTTATTGAGTGATCCACCTCAAGAGAAGGATGATGAATCATTCAAAGAGGATCGCCTTGATATGATAGATAGTGAGGCAGGTAATGTGAGTTGGACTTGACATTTCAAACCACTTCCAGAGTTAGCTGAGAAGCCCGCAAAACCATCGATAGAGAGTCCCCCAGAGTTGGAGTTGAAGCCTTTACCAGCTTCACTCAAGTATGTTTTTCTAGGAAAAGAGCAGACTCTCCCAGTCATCATTTCTGCAGACCTGACAAATTCACAAGAGCATTAGTTGTTACAGGTCTTGCATGAGCACAAGGAGGCTATTGGATGGTCTGCTGCGGATTTAAAGGGGATTGACCCCTCCTTTTGTATGCATCGGATCATTATGGATGAGGGAGCTAAACCCTCAAGACAAGCGCAAAGGATACTAAATCCCCACATGAAAGAAGTGGTAAAGAAGGAAGTAGTTAAATGGTTAGACGCTGGGATCATTTATCCCATCTTCGTCAGTGGGTGAGTCCTACCCAGGTTGTTCCCAAAAAGTCTGGGCTCACTGTGGAGAAGAATGAGAAAGGAGAGAGTGTTCCCATGAGGACTACTACGGGATGGCGAGTATGTATTGACTATAGGAAGTTGAACAGCGCAACTAGAAAGGATCATTTCCCGTTACCGTTCATCGACCAGATTTTAGAAAGACTCGCAGGCCAGCAGTATTATTGCTTTTTAGATGGATATTCAGGATATAACCAGGTGGACGTTCATCCTGAAGATCAGGAAAAGATGACATTTACTTGTCTGTATGGTACATTTGCATATAGGAGGATGTCGTTTGGGCTTTGTAATGCCCCGACTACATTTCTGAGATATATGATGGCGATTTTCTCTGACATGATGGATGACGTCCTTGAGATTTTCATGAACGATTTCTCGGTTTATGGCTCTTCATTTGACGATTGTCTCCAAAAGTTATCTCGTGTACTTCAGCTCTGTAGGGAGACAAATCTAGTGCTTAGTTGGGAAAAGAGTCATTTTATGGTACAACAAGGGATTGTTCTTGGACATATTTTGTCCGAGAAAGGTATTGAGGTCGATAAGGCCAAAGTGGAGACCATTTCCAGATTAGCTCCACCAACCTCTGTGAGGCAAGTGCGTTCATTTTTAGGGCATGCAGGTTTCTATAGACGGTTCATTAAGGATTTTAGTCAGATTTCTAGACCGTTGTGTAACCTGTTGTCGAAAGACCAGTCGTTTGTGTTTGATGATGCCTGTCTGAAGGCATTTTTAGCCCTAAAGGAAGCACTGACCACTGCTCCTATTCTCAGATCTTCTGAGTGGTCAGTGCCATTTGAGATTATGTGTGACGCTTCAGATTACGCGGTTGGAGCAATTTTAGGTCAGATAATTGAGAAACGATCTCATGTTATTCATTATGCTAGTATGACTCTTTCTGACACACAAATGCATTATACTACCACTGAGAAGGAGTTGCTAGCTGTTGTTTTTGCGCTTGAGAAGTTTCGATCATATTTGTTAGGCTCCAAAGTTATCATTTACTCAGATCATGCTGCATTGAGATATTTGATGAGTAAAAAGGATGCAAAACCGCGTCTCATTCGTTGGATTCTTCTGTTACAAGAATTTGATGTCGAGATTCGAGATAAGAAAGGATGTGAGAACCTTGTAGCAGATCATTTGTCCAGACTGACTATGGATTCATCTATTGATCAAGGACAGATTGTTGATTCTTTTCCGGATGAGCAGTTATTTCATGTTAAGCGTCTGCCCTGGTTCGCAGACATCATAAACTTCCTGGTTACTAAAGAGTATCCTGCGCATTGAAACCGGAATGAGAGAGATAGATTTTTTGCACAAGTGAAGCATTATTTTTGGGAGGAACCAGAATTGTTTAGATCATGCCCGAACCAGATGATTCGGAGATGTGTGCCCGAAGAAGAGTATCATTCCATTTTATCTTTTTGTCATTCTTTAGCTTGTGGAGGTCATTTTTCTAGTCGAAAGACCGCCGCAAAGGTCCTTCAGTCTGGATTTTGGTGGCCCACACTTTATAGAGATGCTCACGAATTCTGTAGAAAGTGTTTGTGATGTCAGCAAACAGGTTGCATTACCAAGTGCGACATGATGCCTCTTTTACCTATTCTGATTGTGGAGATTTTTGATGTTTGGGGCATTGATTTTATGGGTCCTTTTCTGCCATTGTTTGAATTTACATATATTTTAGTGGCGGTCGATTATGTTTCAAAATGGGTTGAGGCCGTGGCCACCCGGACCAATGATCATAAAGAGGTACTTCAATTTTTAAGGCACAACACTTTTAGTCGGTTTGGAGTTCCTAGAGCGATCATCAGTGATGGTGGTATGCACTTTCGTAATGTGCAAGTAGCTTCCTTACTTAGGAAATTTTCTGTGCATCATCGGATTGCTACACCTTACCACCCGCAAACCAGTGGCCAAGTTAAGGTCTCTAACAGAGAGATCAAGAGGATTCTTGAAAAGACAGTCAGACCAGACCGCAAGGATTGGTCTCAGCGCCTTGATGACGCCCTGTGGGCTTATAGGACTGCTTTCAAGACCCCGATTGGTATGTCACCGTTTCGATTAGTTTTTGGGAAACCTTGACATCTTCCTGTTGAGTTAGAGCATAAAGCATATTGGGCTATTAAAAAATTCAATTTCAATATGACCCAAGCTGGAGTCGAGAGAAAATTACAGTTGAGTGAGTTAGAGGAATTGCGTAATGAGGCCTATGAGAGTGCAAAGATTTACAAGGCTCGAACTTAGCATTTTCATGATCGATATATTGTTAGGAAACAGTTCGAGCCTGGGCAAAAGGTATGGCTTTATCATTCGCGTCTTCATCTTTTTCCAGGCAAGTTGTAGTCAAGATGGAATGGTCCATTTGTTGTGCATAGGGTGTTTTCACATGGAGTGATAGATCTTTTTGACCCTCGCACGGGTGCCATTTTTAAAGTAAATGGGCAACAGTTGAAGCCTTATATCCCAGATACTGTGATAGGACAAGACATTGAGGATGTTGATCTTTTAGAAGTTTAGGGCTCGCACATGTTTGTATATATTTTAAAGATTTTGTAAATATTCATAGAAAAGCATTTTTTTAGTTTACTTTCATATAGTTCATGTGCATAATGCATAGATCATGTTTAGAGTAGGCATACTTTCACATTTTAGATTTCATTGAGTTTACTTTCTTTCCCTCATTGATTTCGTCTCATATGCATTCACTTAGTTTCATATAAGTATGGGTGAGTGCCACTGGGACAATGTCATATAAGCATGGGGGAGGGTGTAGTAGCTCACCAGAATATTTTTGTCTACGTTCTTGCACATGTTTACACATTTCTCATGAAAAGTAGATTTTTAAAGAAAGAGTTTGAACTTATATGAATGTTATTTCAAATCTGATGTTTTTAGAGGATTCTTAAGCCCCACGAAATTTTTTTTTGACATAGATCTAAAAATTATGGTTGTTTATGCGAATTTGGAAGAAATGATGATAAATACATGTTAGAATTTATTTTGAATCATAAATATGAATATGCACAGTTCTATTTTTGAAAAACTAAGTAAATGAACAAAAGCGTAAAAAAAAAAAGAGAGCTCAAAAAGTGAAAAAGAAGCATGTGTTAGGTTGTTTGGATAATTCCATAATCTTTAGTAGATGGAACTTAGATGTAAGTTGAAACTTTTAATTCCATTTCGAAAAGGAGAGAGGAAAACTTTGTGATCCTAAGTAGCTGAGAACAGATACAAGTTGAAATGTTTGACTCTTACGTTGCAAGGGTGAATGAAAGAAGTCACTTTTATGTCTTAGTTGATATCTTTTGGTATACATTGAAAAAGTATAGAAGATATTGACATTGCACAAGGCATAAAAGCAGACCACACGCAAGCTATAAGAGAAGAATGAATACGCAAAAAGAAAAAGAGTGAAAAATGAAAAATCAAGAAAAGAGCTTAAATAGAAAGAAAAGTTCAGTGCTTAGAAGTGTGATTGAGAAAACCTGTGTAGAAAACATATGAGTGAGGATAAGTAAATAATAACTTGTTTTTATTGGATTTTCCAAGAATAAAACATAAATAATTGTGATATTTAGAAAAGTGAAAGAAATTCTTTTTGTGGTGGTACATAAAAGATTCTAATTATGTTTTGATTTTGAAATAACAGGAAATATTTGTGAAAATAAAGTCTTTGATTACCTACTGCTTATGAGGATGTGTAGTATTTTGCATACATGACAGAGATGTTTGTGGGTAGCATCACTGCAAACCCTCACGAGACCTTACTCGTCCACTGGGATAACCCAGGGGTTGAAAGGGCTTGTTGCATGAGCTAAATGCAACCGTGATTCCTACGAAAGTGAGTTAGGTGATAGTTTTCATTTCATGCATTTGTTTAGTTTGCTCGAGGACTAGCAAAACATAAGCATGGGGGTATTTGATCTTGCATATATTTCAAGGTGAATTAACATTAAAATATGCATGATTTTATAAAAAAATGTTTTAAAAACCCAAGTTTATGCTAGTTTTCGTTAAATAAGCTAAAATGATTTCAAAACATGAAATGTTTGAAAAATAGTTTTATATGTATATTTTAGTACATATTTTGATGTTTGATATTAACATAGTAGTTTTAGTTTTAGTTTTCAATAAAAAATAATAATAAAAATAACAAGTAGAAGTAGGTTTGAGTAAACTAATTTTGTTTTGAAGTTTTTAGCAATCAAAATTTTTTTAAATGGTTTTTAGATTTTTGAAAGAAATAAAAACAAATCGGTTTACACAGTTTGAGGTTTGTGATTTAAAAAAAAAAAAACTAAAAAAAAAATAACAAACCGGTTTAACCGGTTTGCGTTTCTTTTAAAACTGAAAAAAACTAAACAGCAACAAACCGGTTCAAACCGGTTTGCTTGCAGTTAAAAACCCAAAAAAACAAAAAATCAAAGGTGTCTCTCACCATTTGGCGCTAAAGCTTCCCTTCCCCCTCTGGTTTTCTTCCTTTGCCCTTTTTTCTAGTCGCCAGATTCCTTTTTTTTTCATCTCCTACTTCTCTTCTTCCTCCATCGTCCTTTGCTCCTATTCTCTTCTTTATCTGGTGGCAGAGCTTCTTTAATCGGCGGCAGCGCACGAGGTGGAGGCCAGATCTTCCCTAACTCTTCTGATTCATGGTAAGTTTTACAACTTCTACTTCTTCTTCTTCTTCTTCTTCAGATTACTTCTTCTTCTTCTTCTTCTTCAGCAGATTCCTCATCCTCGTCTTCTTCTTTCTTCAATTGATTCTATGTAAAAGAAAGAAAAACGAAAAAAAATATATATAAAAACCATAGATCGCATGTTTTTCCATTTTTCGATTTTCAGATTCTCTCTGTTTTCCTGTTTTCACTATTTTGATTTTTCGTGATTTCATTCTTTTAATTTTCAGTATATTCATTTGTTGTTTTTCATGTTTTGCAATTTTAAGTTCTTGTTCTTTCTTCGATTTTCCTGTTTGCTTCATTTCTTTTAATTTGTTCATCTATCGATATTGTTCGTCATTCATTGAATTGATCTGCGTATGCTGAATTCCCTGCTTCATTTGTTTTTATTTCCTGTAATTCCTGTTTACATTCTTTGATTCTTTGATTTTCCTGTCAAGCATTACATTTCTTGTCTAGCATTTCTCATTCATTCTTATGTTTTTCATGTTTTCGTACATTGCATATACTTTCCTGTTTCCATTTCAGCATTTGTTCGATTTTCTGTTTTAATTCTTATTTTTAATTTCCTGTTTTTCCCTTTTTTTCCTAATTTCCTGTTTTACGTATTGTAGTTTTTTTATTAATTTCATGTTTGATTAATTCTGTAATTTCCTGTTGCTTTTAATTTCTGAATTTCCTGCATTCTTCCTCTGTAATCTCCTGTTTGTTTTACTGTTTACATTAGGTAATCTTCTGTTTTGTAGTTCTTTGATTTCCTATTTCTTCATTATATGAATTTTTGTGTTACGGTGTTCTTCGTTCAACAACTTTCAGTCTAGTTTTTACATGCATCAGCTATTGTTCCTGTTTTTTTTTTCTATTTTTAATTGTTCTTGTTTTTAATTTTTTTTTATTTTCCTGTTTTCTTTTCTTTCATTCAAATTTCTGTTTGTTCAGTTTTATATTTCCTGCTTTTATCTGTTTAATTGATTTTCTATTTTCTCAATATCGAATTCCTATTTGTTCATTTGTAATACCTGTGTTTGTTCTGCATTTGTTTTTACAGTTTTTTTTTCGTCTAATGTTTTGTATTAATTCTGGTTCTTCATTAAACATTCCTTGATTTTACTGTTTTCAATTCCTTAATCTTGTGTTTTTCAATAGTTCATGTTCATGTTTTGTTAATGAAGTGTTAGTTGTTAATTGTCTTCACTGTTAGTTAATTGAAATAGTTAGATTTCATAAAGTTAAGTGTTAGTGAATTGAAATTTAGTTAATTGTTTTAGTTAATGTAGTTTTAATTGTCATTGGATTCTTTTGATGATATCCTTCAGTGTTTTTAGCATTTAGCTAGTTTAATATAGGTTTCTATTTCTATCTCTGGTACTGCTCGTATTCATTTGATTTGTGCAGGATAGCACAGGAGTGGATCGGAAGGGATTGAGTGACACGAAAGTGCAAGAGTAGAAGCTTCTTTTTACTTTTCAGTTTAGAATTAGGAATTTAAATTTGAGTTTGTAAATATTGCACTTTACGCCCTCTGCGAAGGGTATTCATTTGTTGTAATAGTTAGTTGTTTTTACCTTTCTTGAACATTTTACATTTTAATAGTACGACAATAAAGATTAGTTTAGATTTGTGTATTTGAATACGAAATATTCTTGTTCCCTGAGTTCGACCCGGTCTCATCCACTAGTGAGAACCGATTTTTATTATTTGATGTCTGGTTTTTACATGTTTTACATATAAAAATCTTTTCAAAATTACAACGATTATAAAGAAGACATCAATTGTCATGCCCCTGGTTCATACTACTATGTATAAGGCGTTGTTGTGAAATGAATGAGGCCTCGGCAGATCCTCATCAGAAAAAGTGCTTGGTGTGTTTGTCATGGCCTGATTGACGATTTGAGCCATGTCCTGTGGTGTTGTGCTAGGCTTGACCTTGATCTTTCTAAGCAGGTCTTCTAGCACTTGTTGGTGCTCTGGGGAAGCATGGGTCAGATCCTGGATAGAAATGTTGGATAAAGCAGTAATTGGATTCTTAACTGACCCTGAAGCCTCATCTCTCTTCGAAGCTGCCTTGATGAAGCGCTTCGAAATCCTGGGGACTAGCTTGGCAATGTCTGCTGCTACTTTGGCTGGTTCCTTGGTTGTTTTCTTGTTGCTAGAAAATACAGTAATATCCACCCTCTTGGCGGAAGACTGCGCTTGACGAAGGACCAAGACCTGATGTTGATCTTGAATATCCTGATTGGAACATGGTTGAATGCTACCTTGAAGGAAAATCGATTGTTCGGTAATCACGGAAGCTGAATGCTTAGAGAATGACTTGGACAAGATCTCCGGCTGTTGTTCGTCCTCATCCTCGATCAATAAATTCTTGTCAATGCAGTCTTGGATGATGTTCTTAAGGACAAAACAATGCTCGGTGTCATGTCCAACAGTCTGGTGGAATTTGCAGAATTTGTCAGTCCATTTGCCTATAGTGACCGGAGGATCTGCCACCTTGGGGAGTTTGATCATTCCCTTCGACATCATATATTCCAAGATGTCTTCGCGGGATTACTCAAGAGCGGTAAACTCTCGATCGTAACTCCATCCCTCGTGTTTTGGCTTCTCTTGTTGCTTTGCTTCTGGCTGAGGTGCTGACTGGACGGGTTGTTGTAAGACCCACAATTTTTCAGAAAATATCTAAATAAAATTCATGAGGCATTTACCAGTAAAAATAACATTTTTTCTCAGAATGCGAAACGAATCAATTCCTGCGAGCCAGTTATATTTAGGATATTCGTCGATTCGCGAATATATACTCAAACACTCTGGAAGCCATAACTTTCTACCTGAACGAAATCAAGAGATTTCCTCGAGCCAACTTTCTTAGTTACGTCAATACGAAGGGAATGGCATAGTCTGAATTTTTCAGAAAAAAATCACCAAAAACCCAAATTTTTTACGGGACCCACGAAAATATTGGTGGGACCCACAAAAATATTCCTCAGAAAATATCTGGTGGGACCCACAAAAATATCCCATGGAATATCCAAGTGGGCCCCACACCAAGGAACCTTTTGGTATTAAAAAGAAGCTAGGGGTAAAAGGGAGATTCTGAAACTTGGGGCCCAAGTTTCAGAATCTATAAATAGACCCCCTCCCCTTTAGAAAAAATCACCCCCCCTTTCTAGCCTCCTCTTTCTCTCTCCTACTTCCTAAAACCTCCCCTACCTAGCCCAGTAGGTCTGAGCCTACCTGACTTAGCCTGAGCCTGCTTGATCTGGTCTTAGCCTGCCTGACCTGGTCCTAACCCACCTGACCTAGGTCTGAACCTACCTGACCTAGGTCTGAACCTACCTGACCTAAGTCCAAATCCAGTTGACTTGACTTGAACATGGTTTGGTTCAAAGTCAAAGTCCAAGTCCTTTTTCGTTCGAAGTTTGAAGTTGACCCTTTTTGAAGTCGAGCCTCGTTCGAAGCATCGAAGCATTCCGGAGCCGTTTCTTCCATGATTTGAAGTAAGTTCACTTCATTAATCCATCTCTCTCAAGTATTTGATTGTTTGTATATAGCATATACTTTCTGAAGTAGTATCTTGCTTTAGTTCTTGATTGAGCCCTTTTTGGACACTTCGGTGTTCACCCGCTCACCTCATAACTATCGTCGGATATATCTATGTTCAATTACGCAGTATATGCATTTTAAAAATGATATCTCGCCCTAGTTCTTGGTTGAGCCCTTCAGAACACTTCGGTGTTCACCCGCTCGCCTCGTAACTATCGTTGGATATGGATCTAGGTGTATATCTGTAGATTCTGCTGATGCGTCCTATATCGCACAGGCTATGTAATTTACCTTTGTCGTTGCGTCGTATGATGCCAAGGCTCATGCTTTCTGCAATTTACGATTACTGCACTTTCGATTATGCATTTACTTACATCGTCGCGTCGTATGATGCCAAGGCTCTTGCTTTCTGCAATGTATTTACTTACGCCGTCGTGTTGAATGACACCAAGGCTTCTACTTATACTAAATATACAACGCGTAAATGAGCATTCAAATGGAGATCAACTCCAAATCGCCAATGCGATTCCCTGACCGCTCCTCGTTCAAGATTCTGCTTGACGAATGAAGCCCCTATTGGAAAGGCATCGCTTTTTGGCAAAATGTTATTTACGTAAAGACTAAGTCAATTACGTATGGTCTGGCTATGGCCCAGGGTTCCTGCAACCTTGATGGATGCAAAGTATGCACAACGGTGCACATCCATTTCTCGAGTTAAGCGTAGCGATTTCCCGCCAAAGAGGGGAGATGCCGCTCAAATGGATAAAAGAAACGCACGCTTTCTCCGTAAAAGAGAGGAAGTGCTGCAGAAAATTCTGAAGAAGCTAAAAATAACTTAGAAAGAATATAGCCGGATAGTCTGACATATAATAGAGTGCTACCAGTTCATGGTTTGCCTTCTACAACGTAGAAGGGTTCGTCACACCACTGCCGATAGAGCAGGGGAGGTGCTGACGAAATGGTTGGCAGAAGAGCTGCCGGAACCAGTTGAACGGCATAATAATGTTCGTTGATGGAACGATGCCAGAACGGCTCGTATCCTTGTGCCTACGAGGGGACCTTGCTCGTAAGGGCCGCTGAGTCGGAGTAGAGGTTGCGGCTTGGCTAGGTTTGGACTCGTTGCGTAAAATTATGCCGAGTAGCCAATCTATTTAGATCGAGTCATATGCATGCTCATTGAGAATGGTTACGCAACCAGACTCGTAAGGGCCGAAGAGCCAGAGTGTGTTGTTTCCACCCAAAGAGGTGTGATGCTCACAGTGGCCATAGTGCCAAGAGCGGTGTTCTGCATGCATATGAATAAGACTTAAGGTCGCACATACCCCGCAATTGAAAATTGTGTTAGGGGTACCCCCTCAGTAATGACTGTGTTGGGGCAGACTGAACGAGGTCGGGTACATACTCCCATAGTGCTAAGGCATGAGCTGCCTAAATGGCATGCAGATTCTGTCCAAGTAATTGTAAGACTGACAGACCCCTTTAGGAATTATGCTCACTGCGGAATGACAGTGATGGTACAACCTTGAGTGACACGTATTTTACTTTGGACCTGATAGAGTCCACGATGGCCTCAGTCACTCGTGGGTTTTGGGGTCGTGTTTATCCTTAAGATCTAAGGATTGAACCCAACTACTGCAAGTAGAAGATGCATCTGAATATGGGCCTAGTAGGGTTCTCTTAGTTGAAACACACTGCCCTACTATGGATAGGGTCAACAGGCCTCTGGGGTATCTAAAATACATAGAATAATCAACCCCCAGAACGTCGTGTTGATGCCCGGACAATGCTTCGCCCGCGTACCAAGGGTGGAAGAGGTTAAATATCGAAACAATGCATTAGCTTAGGTACAACGATGCTTGAATGTATGAGTAGATGGACGTGTTGAGTCAGTTCTGCATAACCTTTGTGAAGGTGTCATGTTCGGTATACGAATGGACCGACTGGGCAAAGACCCGTGTTATATCTGCACGACTAAGCGAAGCTAGAGGAGCTGTCCTTAGATGCGTGGGATACGGATGTGCCAAGTATGAAGACTTGAGCTAGACATCCCTTTGAGACCTGAAAGAGGTCAAGACTAAGTCGTGAAGACTTGAGTAGATGTTCAACTCATAGCCCTGAGGAGGCTCTTACGATATACGCTAAGTCTTGAAGGCTTAAGCGTCGTTATTACGAACTGTGACCCTGAGTGGTCATCGTATGTGCTTGAGTTGAATGGACGCATGATTGCTTACTGATGATGCATGAAATGCACATCATGTAAACAAGTTTTTCATGAATTTTGTATCAAGTTTAAGGTTTTAAAACCATGTTTAGATGTGTTTTGATAGTAAGGGGTTATGGTTCGAATTTCAGAAAAATCGGAGTTAAAATGAGAGAGTTATGGCTATTTCAGTGTTTGGGCATGGATTTCGAGGTGGATCGGATCCATATCCGACCCATTTAGGTTAATTGGACCTTGGATCAACTCTTAAAAAGCCCAAAACCCAACCCACACGCCTATCCATATCCAATTTAAAAAGTTTTGCAGAAAACCCCCCAGAAAGTGGAGCCTAGCAATATTTTATTTTTTAACCCTCTTTCTGAAAAATGTCAAAACTATAAATAGTTTTTTTTTAAGAACCCTAGGCGTCTTTGGCTATGTTTGAACGCCCCCTACAGTGATTCTACTCCAGCAGCTCCTTCCTCTCCATCTCCCTCCACGTTTTGGCCATTGAAGACCGGTCTATGCTTGATTTTCAAGCATATTTTCGATCTCTCTTGTGTTCCTTTCCATTTCTTTCTTTCTCCTTGCTGTAGTTTCACCACTTTTCTGTATTTTTGCAAGTGAAGCAGAGGTGGAGACCATTAATCTTGTTCGGGAGTGCGAAACACACCAACAAGGTGAGCCGGCCCTACCTCCATCCGACTTTCTACACCCTCTGATCGAGAATCGGCTCACATTCCATCGTCGGTGGATCTCCAACGTGTAGCAGCTGCAAAGGTGCTGTTTTTTTGGTGAATTCCAGCATCCTCGAACTGTTTAGGACGTCCTACTCGAGCCACGGTCCACTCTTCTTCATCCCCCCGGTCGTCGGATCTTCCAAGAGGTAGGTCTTCTTCTTCCTTCTCTTCTAGCTAAAACCGAATTGTGTGTTGGTTTTCTTTTTTTTATTTTCTGTGTGTTTCTTATTTTTATTTTTGTCTCAACCTTAGATTAGATTTCGTGCATAGTCCAGCACGTTAGATTAGGTTTATTTGTTTGCTTGATTCATTGGAATCGGTTTTTTTTTTATTTTTCATTCTTTTCCTAAAAATCGGCTAGATCTCCATCTAACCGATTCTTCAAGTGTCATAGGTGTTCTTGGGTCTGTTTTACAGAAAAACTAATAAAAAAATGTTGCTCTTTTGATTCATCTTAGTCGTTGGGTTGTGTGGGGTGATTGTTATTTCAATAGAAAAGCAAAAATACAAAAAATCGCTAGACAATTTCTAGCCGATTCTTGATTTTTACAAAAATATTTTTGTTTCATTTTTTTTTGTCCAGCGTGTGTATTGAGTTGTTTTGCTGAAAATCCAATTATAAAAGTTCATTTTAATTCATTTTATTCGTGGGTTGTGCTTGTGTCTTGTTTGTTATCATTTTTGAAAAAAAAAAAAATCGGCTAGACTTATTCTAGCCGATCTTTGCATTTTAGTTAGATTTGTGTTTTTAGGTTAGTAAATTGTGTGGTTTGCTGTATGTTTTGCATATTATCAGCAGAAAAAAATCGTGTTAAGTCATTTCCTTATTTTCGGATTTTTTTAGAGAATCGTTTTTAGCATTTTTGTGTTTTTGGTGTTTTGGATCTATTGAAAAACAAAAATTACAAAAGTCGAATTTTATTTCTTTAAGTTTTTAATAAATTCCAGCCTATTGCTGTTCATGTTTGCATTTGTGCAATTAGAAGTTCTTTTGATTTTATTTTAATTTAGTTTATCAAAATAGTGGCTATTTAGTAAAATCATTTTTTTTTGTTAGTTTATGTTTTTATTTTATTTTTTTTTTGTTAGTCTTCTTCTTCCCCAAGGTGGGGCGGCAGCCATTAGAGCTCCCATTGAGCTCTAGGTCGTTTTTTTTTTAGAAAGCATTTATTGCATTTAGGTAGGTTTTGGGAATTAGTTTAGCATTAACTCCTAGGAAATCGATTTTCCATTTAAGTTCTTTTATTCCCTAGGTAGATTTAATTCTATTAGTTTAGAAAGTAGCACCAATTGAAAAGTGAGGTAATTAAAGTAATTGAAAATTGAAAAGCTTTTGGAAAAAGGAAGTTCTTCAAAAATCGTGTGAGGCATTTAAGGAAGATTTGAATTTTGAATAAGCATTAAAGATGGAGTTACTCCTTACCTTTGGAAAGTGTTTTTGCATTTAAACAAAAAAATCCTAATTTAGACTCCACGATTTCCCTAAAGAATTAAAGGCAATTCAATTCTATCTTGAAAAGCAAAACTTGGGGATTTCTAGATTGGACTTTTTGTTTTCCAAAGAGGTCTTTAAAAGCAATTAAGGAAAGTAACTCCCTCATTAAGTGGGACGGTTTTTGAAGAATCCAAATCATTTCCAAGTTGGGCGTTGATAATTCTTACTTTATTTTCCTAACCTCCTTCATTAAAATCGGTAACTTTGAATTAATTGTAGGAATTAAGAGGTTAGTACTTTAGTCTAAACCTAACCTAGTCAAACCGAGCCTAGGTCGAGTCAAACCCTAGTCTAAACCCACTTGAGTCTAGTCAAGTCAACCCTTAGTTTGAGTCAACCGACCCTACCTATTGAACCTAATCTAACCTAGTCAATTAGATTGACTTGGTTAGGTGAGTCGTTAATCTAGTCAAAACCTAGCTTAGTCTAAGTCAAAGCTTAGACCGAACCTAGGTCGAGTCCAAGACATAGACCTAACCCTAGTCAAGCTTTAGTCCAACCCTATCTAAGTCAAACCGATTCCACTTAAGTAAACCCGAACCTAGTTGACTAAGTCAACTCAAAACCGAGCCTAGTCGAGTCAAACCTAACCTAAGTTTAGGTCAACCTAGTCTATCTCACCCTACCTAACCCAAGCCGCACCTAGTGAGTCAACCCGAACCTAGTTGACTAAGTCAACTCAATACTGAGTCCAACCTAGTTTTAGTTAGACCCAATCGAGTCAAAACCCTAGCTAAGCTTAAGTCAAGTCATAGACCAACCCGAACCCAACTAGTTAGGTCAAGCCTAATCGAGTCAACCTTAGCCATGTTAACTCAACTTTAGCTAAGTCAAAACCGATTCATCCTAAGTCAACCGAGTCTAGTCAACCGACCCTAGTCCTAGTCAAATCCGTGTCTTATTGTTCCATATTAGTCCCATATTTTTTAGATTTAACTCATAGTGATGTTAGATTAGCTAGTATAGTTATTTCTTTAATTGTTTAGTTAAAATTTATATTTGTTGATTTGATGTGTGTTTGTTAGTTTGTCGTTTGTTGATAAGTTAGTTAGTATAGTGTAGTTAGTTTATATTTGGTAAAGCATTTAGTCATATATTTAACTACATTATTTAGTGTTTTGATTGTAATTGCATTAGTATTTCATTTAGCGCATAGTCATAAAACGCATGTCATACTTCATGTAGAGTTCATTTAGCTTCATCACAGTTAACATCTGCATATAATCAGTCATATAGGATTAATTAAGTTTGCATTGCATGTAGATTACATTCTTAGTGGGTAAAATAGGTTCACAAAGTGAATAGTGCACTCAACGAAAAACCCGAATTTTGCCCTGTTGCACAAGCGTTATTTTCTGTGCAAAAATTTCATTTTTTCCAATACTTTTTGTTCTATTCACTTTACTGACGTGTTATTTGACTGCAGACCAAATTTCAGCTCTTTCAGAGTTGATTTGGTCTGATTTTTAAGCGTTTTGCGAAAACCGCTTTTTCTGGATTTTAAATTACAGGACTTTCGATATCCTGATTTTTCCCAGATTTGAAACGCTTATATCTGGAGTTTCAGATATCTTTTTTTCATTCTGTAAAAACTGTCAGATTGTTTAATCTACCAGTTGCAGAACAGAATAAATTTTGGGAAAATCGGACCTCGTTTGCTTTGTCAAACAGTGGTTTTCCGATAACCTGTCAGAAATCTATTTTACACTATTTAGGGGCAGTTTCGTAATTTTCTTAGTTTCAGCATTTTAGACCTGTTTTCAGTAGTTTATGCATTTTAGGAGTTGCATAATCATCATACAGCATTAGTAGAATTAATTTGGTTAATTTTAGAATTCATTTAGTATTTTATTTAATTTTTG